>NC_080385.1:79609286-79757249 GCF_014773155.1 Arachis stenosperma | reverse complement strand
GCACTCCAGGGGGAAACAAACAGAATCGCCCAAAGACATCACTCCTAGACAAGATCCACAAAATCCCGAAAAGAAAAGAGTTCGGAGATTCTGGAAACAGTTCGGGCACAACAAGACCGGCTGAAACAACTCGAAGAGGACATAAAAAAGCAGAAGGAAACTGAACAAGATCTGAGAAGGGAGGCTCGCAAACGCAGAGAATTAGAAGAAAAACTGCGAAGAATAGGCCAACCTGAAAGACGGACGGAACGCGGCACCACCCCCGAAAACAATCATGACCCCTTCACACAAGAGATCATGAAGGAGAAAGTACCGCGAAACTTCAAACCACCAGATATGGACCTCTACGACGGCACCACCGATCCAAGTCACCACCTCAGCAACTTTAGAAGCAGAATGTACCTCGTCGACGCCCCGACGCAATTCGGTGCAAAGCCTTCCCCACCACTCTCACCAAGTCAGCCATGAAGTGGTTCGACAACCTACCACCAGGGTCAATCTCCAGCTTTGAGGACCTGACCAAAAATTCTTAACAAGGTCTCTATTCAAAAGGATAAGGCAAAACATGCCCCCAGTCTACTCGGGATCAAACAAGGCAACCAAGAAACCCTCCGAGAATACATGGAGCGATTCAACAAAGCCTGCCTGGACATACAACACTTGCCCACTGAAGCAGCCATCATGGGACTAGCAAACGGCCTAAAAGAAGGACCGTTTAGCCAATCCCTATCCAAACGATACCCGACCTCCTTATACGAGGTGCAAGAGCGGGCAGAAAATATATCAACATGGAGGAAACCTCCCAGCTAAGAGACTCTTCCAGGAAAGAGTCAACCCACTCATTCCGAGATCGAGATCGGGAACAGAAAAAGAAAGAAGAATCCAGCTCGGACAGGCCACGGAAGTACCACAGCTACACCCCCCTCCGAGTCGCCCTGGTAGACGTCTACAGAGAGGTGTGCCACACCGAAAAAATCCCACCACCCAGACCTCTGAAGCACAAAAGGGCAGGAAGAGATCGATCCGAATACTGTGAATATCACAGACTCTACGGTCATTCTACTAACGACTGCCACGACCTAAAGAATTATAGAAAAGCTAGCCAGAGAAGGAAAACTCGACAGATACACAGCAGAGAAAGGAGAAGAGACCAGGAAGAGAGACGAGGAGATAACGAAGATCGGGCCGAACCGACCCCACGAACCCCTGAAAGGCACGTACACATGATAAACGAGGTTTCGCAGGCGGAGGAACATCCAGATCCTCGCGAAAGAGACACCTCAAGGAAATATATCACGTCCGAGAAGACAGTCCCCTGCCCGAGCTGCCAACCATCTCGTTTACCCGAGAAGACGCTCTGGGGATAATCCCGGGCACGATGATCCTATGGTAATCACCATCATCCTAGCGAATGCCAACTTACATCGAACCCTGATCGACCAAGGAAGCTCAGCAGATATCCTATTCAAAACGGCCTTCGACAAGCTCGGACTTGAAGAAAAAGAGCTAAAAGCCTATCCCACCGACCTGTTTGGACTAGGAGATACCCCGATCCGCCCCTTGGGATACATCTCGTTACACACTACCTTTGGAAAGGGCGAGCAAACCAAAACATTAAATATCGACTACATTGTAGTCGACGTCACTTCGGCATACAACGCCCTCATCGGACGACCAACCCTAAACAGACTAGCAGCTATAGTCTCGACCCCACACCTCTGCATGAAGTTCCCTACCGCAAAGGGAATTGCTACCCTAAAAGGCGACCAAAAACTAGCACGGCGATGCTACAACGAAAGTCTGAGCCTAAAAGGGAAAGAGGTCAACGCAATAGAACTTGGGCGAGTTCAGACCCGAGAAGATCTTCGGCCACAACCAGAAGGGGAAACCGAGAAGATCCAAATCGGGAACACACCCGAAAAAATAACAAACATAGGGGCAAACCTCGAAGCAGGTCTAAAGAAGGAACTCACAACCCTCTTAAGGGAAAATTCCGACCTCTTCGCCTGGAAAGCCTCCGACATGCCAGGCATAAGCCCCGACCTAATGTGCCACAAGCTATCGGTGTATCCGGGTTCCCGACCTGTCCAACAAAGACGCAGGAAACTCGGGCCCGAACGCATGCAGGCATAGAGGAACAAGTACAAGCACTACTAGACGCAGGGTTCATTAGGGAGGTAAAATACCCCCTATGGCTTGCAAACGTGGTTCTGGTAAAAAAAGCCCAATGGAAAATGGAGGATGTGCGTCGACTACACAGATCTCAACAAAGCCTGTCCCAAAGACCCATATCCACTACCAAACATCGACGCCTTAGTCGATGCAGCTTCGGGCTACAGATACCTTTCCTTCATGGATGCATACTCGGGATACAATCAAATCCCGATGTATGGACCCGATCAAGAAAAAACCTCGTTCATAACCCCAAAGGCAAACTACTGCTATGTAGTAATGCCCTTCGGGCTGAAGAACGCAGGGGCAACCTACCAGAGGCTAATGAACAAAGTGTTCTCAGAACACATCGGGCTACAGCTAGAGGTGTACGTCGATGACATGCTGATAAAGACACAGGAAGACAGAAACTTGGTGGCCGACCTCACCAGTATCTTCGACACTCTCAGGAAACACGACATGAGACTTAATCCGACAAAGTGCACCTTCGCCGCAGAAGCCGGAAAGTTCTTAGGTTTCATGCTAACTCAAAGAGGCATCGAAGCAAACCCGGACAAATGCCAAGCAATACTCAATATGAAAAGCCCGACGTGTGTCAAAGAAGTACAACAACTGAATGGGAGGCTAGCCGCCCTATCAAGATTCCTGGCAGGATCAGCGATAAGATCACCTCTCTACTCACTCCTAAAGAAAGGGAAACCCTTCTCATGGACCCCGGAGTGCGAAAAAGCCTTCCAAGAATTCAAGGAGTTCCTCGGGCAGCCACCAATCCTGACCCGACCTCTAAAGGGGGAAGAGCTCGTACTATACCTCTCGGTCGGACATCGGGCAGTCGCTTCGGCATAAGAGAGAGAATAACCAGGGGCAACACCCCATATACTTCGTAAGCAAAGCGCTACAAGGGGCCGAATTAAACTATCAGAAAATAGAGAAATTCGCCTACGCACTAGTGTTCACAGCTCGAAGGCTCCGCCCCTACTTTCAAGCCCATACCATCAAAGTCCGGACAAACCAACCCATGAGACACATCCTACAAAAGACAGACATGGCAGGACGAATCCTACAATGGGCCGTGGAATTGTCCGAGTTCGACCTCCACTATGAAGCCCGGACTGCTATAAAATCTCAGTATCTAGCCGACTTCATCGCAGAATACACTGAGACCCCGGGAACCCCACTCTCATGGAATCTGTATGTCGACGGGTCCTCAAACAAAACAGGAAGCGGAGCCGTGTTATACTCGAAAGCGATCAAGGCACACAGATAGAGCTATCCTTAAAATTCGGGTTCCAGGCTTCGAACAACCAAGCCGAATACGAGGCCCTATTAGCAGGACTAAAGCTAGCCGAAGAGGTCGGAGCCAAGAGAATCACGATCTTCAGCGACTCCCAGGTCGTCACATCACAAGTAAATGGAAGCTACCAGGCCAAAGACCCTACTATGAAAAAATACCTGGACCAAACACAGGCGCAACTACGCACTTCCCGGAAATACAAATCCAGCACATACCTCGGGAGCAAATGCCCGGGCAGACGCCCTCTCCAAGCTTGCTAGCACCAAGCCCGGAGGAAACAACAGAAGTCTCCTCCAAGAAACTCTACAATCTCCCTCTGTGTTAAGAGAGGAAGAAATACTAAATATATCCGACCAACAACAAGGATGGATGGCCCCATACTCAACTACCTGAAGTCGGGAACTCTCCCCGCCGAAAGGAGAGAAGCTAAAAGACTTACAAAAGATGCCCAGAATTGTACGTTAATCCACGACGTATTATACCGAAGAGGATTCTCAAATCCTCTCCTGAGGTGCGTCCCGACCTCAGAAACAAGAGTGTCCTCGAAGAAGTCCACGAAGGTATGTGTGGAAACCATCTCGGAGCTCGGGCCCTATCCAAGAAAATAGTCAGGGCCGGGTTCTACTGGCCGACCTTGCAAAGAGACGCAGCGGAGTTTGTGAAAATATGCCCCCCTGCCAAAAACATGCCAATTTTCACAAAGCGCCACCCGAAGACCTCATAAGCGTCACTGCACCATGGCCCTTCGCAAAGTGGGGACTCGACCTACTCGGCCCGTTCCCACAAGGACCGGGGCAGGTCAAATACCTCATAGTAGGGGTCGACTACTTCACAAAGTGGATCGAGGCTGAACCCTTAGCCACTATTACGGCTCAGAAAAGCCGTAAATTCCTATACAAAAACATTGTCACGAGGTTCGGAGTCCCCTACTCCATCACAACAGACAATGGAACACAGTTCACAGACACAAGTTTTCAGAACTTGGTGGCCGAGCTAAAAATAAAACAGCAGTTCACATCGGTCGAGCACCCACAAGCCAATGGACAAGCAGAGGCTGCAAATAAAGTCATCCTGGCCGGATTAAAACGAAGACTCCAAGAGGCCAAAGGAGCATGGGCCGACGAACTCCCCCAGGTATTATGGGCATATCGGACAACCCCGCACTCTACAACGGGAGAATCCCCATTCCGACTAGCTTACGGAATGGAGGCAATGATTCCCGTCGAAATAGACGAAGGATCACCCAGAGCCATCTTCTACAATGAAAGAGGGAACCCTCAGGCACAAAGGGAAGAACTCGACCTCCTCCCCGAGGTCCGAGAAAGAGCCCGAATCAGAGAGGAAGCCTTAAAGCGGCGAACGGCCCTCAGATACAACCAAAAGGTAATAAAGCGAAGCTTCTCCACTCACGACCTGATTTTAATCCGAAATGACATCGGAACACAAAAGTCGGGAGAAGGAAAGCTAGCCGCAAATTGGAAAGGGCCCTACAAGGTAACAGAAGTCTTAGGGACAGGCTACTACAAGATATCCGACTTAGAAGGCAACGAGCTGCCCAGAGCCTGGCACGCCTGTAACTTAAGACGGTACTACAGCTAGAAAAACTTAACCCGAGGTGTACTCTTTTTCCCACGAGGGTTTTTAATGAGACACCCGGTTAAGTAAGACACCCAACCTAGTCAAAAGGGTAAACACTTTGTAAATATTCTTCTTTTTAATACTAATCAAATTTCTTTATTTTCTCTTCCTCATGATGAAGCATATCCTAAAAAGTACCCCACCAAGGCGCATTAATTTATGCTCGGCAAAACGCAAAAAATCATTTGCCAAAAGACCATACAAGGTCGGCAAAGATAAAGCGACGAGGTTCAAATTAATGTGAGAAGTTATAAAAGTAACTCTGAAATGGCTCGAAAAAGCCAAGTAGAAAAGAAGTTACGAAAATAACTTAAAAAGACCGACCAAACGACGAAGTCGGACCTGACTAAAGGAGGTACTCAAGGATCCCGATGTCCGAGAATAAACTCGGACCCAAGAAAGAAGCCTTGAAACGGCAAGAACCAGGACTTCGAGGAAAACGCTAGCTAAAAAGTTGTTACCCGAAAACAACTAAAAAGCACAAAAGCGAAAACGAGAAGTCAAAACGCTAGCTAAAAAGTTGTTACCCGAAAACAAAAAAAGCACAAAAGCGAAAACGAGAAGTCAAAACGCTAGCTAAAAAGTTGTTACCCGAAAACAACTAAAAAGCACAAAAGCGAAAACGAGAAGTCAAAACGCTAGCTAAAAAGTTGTTACCCGAAAACAACTAAAAAGCACAAAAGCGAAAACGAGAAGTCAAAACGCTAGCTAAAAAGTTGTTACCCGAAAACAACTAAAAAGCACAAAAGCGAAAACGAGAAGTCAAAACGCTAGCTAAAAAGTTGTTACCCGAAAACAACTAAAAAGCACAAAAGCGAAAACGAGAAGTCAAAACGCTAGCTAAAAAGTTGTTACCCGAAAACAACTAAAAAGCACAAAAGCGAAAACGAGAAGTCAAAACGCTAGCTAAAAAAGTTGTTACCCAAAAACAACTAAGAAAAGCATAAAAAGCGGAACGAGAAAGTCAAAACACAAAGCACGGCATAATAAAGCTACAGAGTAGCTAAAATAACAAAAAACGGTGTCCAAAGTGTTTGCAGAAAACATCCAAAAAACAAAAAGCCCACAGGCCGGGCAAAAAAGCCAAAAAGAAACTACAGAGGATCAAGGACCTTCCCGGTCTCCACATCAACAGAAGGCTCCGGAGGGACCATCGAAATCGGGACTGCAGGGACAGCACCATCACCCCGGCTTGGAACCTCCACACCAGATCCATCCTTAGCCAAAGGTGAAGTCGGGTTCACAACCGGAACCTCGGGATCGGACGCTGGAGCCTGGGGATCGGACACCGGAACCTCATCCTCGGCAAGAGCAGGAACAATCTTTCCCTCCACAACCATGTTATCAGTACTAAATAGGCTCAAATCCAGATCAGGAGCAAGAACCCGGACTTGATCCCTCAAATTCACAAACATAGCATCCATGCCCTTGGCCACATTATCCTCCAGCTCATAAAAATCATCCCGAGCAGACTGCAACTTCTCCTTCGTCTCCAAAAGCTCAGCATACAACTTAGTATAGTTCTCCGTCGCCACCCTCGCCATCTCCTCAGACGTCTTCGCCGCCGCCACAGCCGCGGTAGCCCTAGTCTTCTCTCCAAAGACTCCTCCAGCTCGGTAATCCTAGCGTCCTTCAGCTGACTAATCTTATCAAGCTCGGACCGTGCCTTCTCAAGTCGGGAGCTGGTCGCCCCGAGGGGGGCTTTCTTGAACTCCCGAGCAATGGCGGCATGAAGACTAGCCATCCGAACACAGCTCCGTGCCATATACTGAAAGTGATGCTCCATGGACGCATCATCAGTAGAAATAAAAGTCTCGGGGAGAATGTGCTGCTCAATCCAACCAAGAGCGTCAAAATCCTTGTCGTTGAAACCGGCAAGCTCTCGGGAGGTCTTCTGTTTCTTGGGGGGAGGACCCGAGGTCGACGACGGAGAAAGGTGGCCGGGTCCGGAGGTCGGAGGATCTTGAGTTATAGCTCGGAATTGAGGGGTAGGAATGGTCTTCGACCGAGTCTGAACACCTATGGTAGTCTTCTGTGGAGAAGGTCGGGCAGAAGCCTCGGCCTCAATATTCCGAGCAGCCGCAGACTTCTTCGACCGACGAAGGAACTTCATGGAATCAGCCTGAGAAGACATCTCTGCAGAAACAAAAGAAAGGGATCATCACAAACAGAAAAATCACCAAAATAAAGTCAAAATATTAAGATGAAAAGCTCAATAGAGGTCGGGAACTACCTAACTCGGAACGGAGAAGGCTTGGATCTCCCAACATTTTCTTCGTGTCCAAGTGAGGTGCCCGACCCCATAAACTACTCAACACACCCACAAAAGCCTGCTCCACCTCATCTAAGCTCTCAAAGGTATACTTCACTGACACTACATTCTCCTGCCAGCAAAGAGGAAAAGAAGGCTCCCCACTCTCATCTAGAAAGAAAGGTCGGACATCTCCAGCAGCCCGGACCTTGAAATAGTAGTTCTTAAAATCATGAAATGACTCATCATACAAGGTACAGAACTTCCTTCCGGCGTTCGCCCTAAAAGAGACCCAAGACACTTTCCCTCCACCCGACCCCGGCTTCGTCAACACAAACAGATAAGAAAAAAGGGAAACAGAAGGGGAGACACCCAAAATCTGACAAAAGTTGGAACAGCTTTAAAAATGCCCAAGAATTCGGATGGAGTTGCGAAGGGGCAAGATTACAAGACCAAAGGACCTCGGACTCCAAGTCAGTGAAAGGAAGTCGGACACCCAGCTTAGAGAAAAAACAATCGTAAGCATAGAAGAAGAGCTTCTCGGAACTCTCTAAAGGGGGAAAGCACACTCTCCTCGGACTCCGGGGCTACTAGCTCGTAATCCCGCTCAGACTCCCTGTTCTCACAAATACTACACTCCCTACGGAACCTAATCAGGTACTCAGAATCTACAACAGACGGGACCCTTAGAGGAACAGGATCTACCCAACCAAGACCACTCGGAATCTTGGTCGACATCGCCTGAAACACCTTCGAGACATAAAAAATCTTGCCTACAAAGAAAAGTACAAACAGCAAAACCAAAAATCACATAATAGGCAGACAGCAAAAAACTCATTCAGCAGAAGCAAGAAAACAAAGTTCTTTAGAAGGAAAATGCAGCAACCCGATAAACAAGGTAATCAGAGAAAAGAGCCCCCACCACACACAGGCAAAACAAAACAGTGGCGGCGCCTCTTTTCGGGGCAACCCAAGCAATAGAAGAAAAAGAAACAGAAGCATATGGGAACAGCGAAAAGCAAAAACAAACCTGGGAAAGAGGAGAAGGACGACGAGCTCCGACGCAAAGGAGAGCAAGAACGGCGGCGCAGAAGAAACTCCGAAAAGGCGCACAAAAAGAACCGGAGAAAAAGAACAGAGAGATGATGAAGGTGCTCGGAAGAGAGGAGGTGAAAAACTCAGAAAAAGGGAAACGAATAACAAAGAAAACGAGGAAAGGGCAAATATATAATGCCTTCACAGAGCCCGCACGGAAATCAAGGAAGAAACGGTAACAAGCAATAAATGCTGAAACGACCGTTTTCAAATTTCGAAACTACTATGCCCGAGCTCGACCTCTCAAAAGGACGAACTCGGGCAGGGGCACTGTTCATACCCTGACCGAGCTCTCCCAACTCGGCTATTCCACAGAAGGTCCGACCTCGTCCCAAAGGCCCACGCCTGAGGTCGGACCTCAGACCAACAAAGGAAAAGGCCCATCAAGAGGAGCGAAGCCCAAAACCTAAAGGCCGAAAAGGCCTAGGAAAGGCGGTTCCACAGAGATAAAGATAAAACTCCCAAAAGATAAGATAAGATAAGAATATCTTATCCAGGGATGATCACGACCAACTACTATAAATACACTGGAGCACCCAGGTATAACTCATACTCTAATTCTACTCGATATCTGCTTGGACCCATGCTAACTTAAGCATCGGAGTGTCATTGCAGGTACAACCCCCCGCCGTTCAAGCACACCAAGCTCGGGTCACAGACCCCTACCTCGGGCCTTGCCAAGACGACCGAGCTACACGTTTCAGGTAACCCTCGGAACAGAATCCGCCTGAGAGGACATCTCTGCAGAAATAAAAGAAAAGGATTACCACAACAGAAATTCCACCAAAACAAGCAAAACCAAAATACTAAAAAAGGTGAAATCTCGGAGAGGTCGGGAACTACCTAACTCGGAACGGAGAAGGCTTGGATCTCCCAACATTTTCTTCGTGTCCAAGTGAGGTGCCCGACCCCATAAACTGCTTACCACACCCACAAAAGCCTGCTCCACCTCATCTAGACTCTCAAGGGTATACTTATTAGACACTACATTCTCCTGCCAACAAAGAGGAAAAGAAGGCTCCCCACTCTCATCTAAAAAGAAAGGTCGGACATCTCCAATAGCCCGGACCTTGAAATAGAAGTTCTTAAAATCATGAAAGGACTCATCATACAGGGTGCAAAACTTCCTTCCCTGGTTAGCCCTAAAAGAAACCCAAGATACCTTCCCTCCACCCGACCCTGGCTTTGTCAACACAAACAAGTAGGAAAAAAGGGAAATAGAGGGAGCGACGCCCAAGAACTGACACAAAAGTTGAAACAGCTTTAAAAACGCCCAAGAATTTGGATGGAGCTGCGTAGGAGCAAGATTACAAGACCACAACACTCAGACTCCAGATCGGTAAAAGGAAGTCGGACACTCAGCTTAGAGAAAAAACAATCATAAGCATAAAAGAAGAGCTTCTCGGAACTATCTAGGGGCGGGAAGCACACTCTCCTCGGAATCTGGGGCTACTAGTTCATAATCCCTCTCAGACTCTCTATTTTCACATATGCTACAATGCCTACGGAACCTAGCTAAATACTCAGAATCTACCACAGAAGGGGCTCTTAGAGGAAAAGGGTCTACCCAATCAAGACCACATGGAATTTTAGTCGACATCGCTTGAAGAACCTTGCGAGACATAAAAATTCTTACCTACAAAGAAGAATACAACAGCAAGCAAAAATCACATAAAGAAGACAGCGAAAACCCATTCAGCAAAGCAAAGAACAAAAACACCAGAAACAAAAAAAGAGCCCCCCCCCCATACAAAAACAACAGCAATGGCGGCGCCTCTTTTGGGGCAACCCAGGCATAAAGAAAAAGAAACAAACAAGAGCCACACAAAGAACAGAAGCATATAATCACAAGAAAAGAGAAACATGGGAACAAACCTGGAAGAAGAAACGAAGACGAAGAGCTCCGAAAGCAAGGAGAACGAAACGACGGCACAGAGGAAACCCCGGAGAGACACACAGAAAGATTCGGGAAAGCAGAGCAAAGAGAAAGAAGAAGCAGTGCTCGCAAAAAGCATAAGAAAGACAAACGCAGAAAAGAGGAAAGGGAGCAAATAAATAAAGCCTTCATAGAGCCCGAACGGAAATCGAGGAAAAACGGTAAAATAAATAAATGCAGAAACGGCCATTTTGAATTTTGAAAAGAACTACTATGCCCGAGCACGACCTCCCAAAAAAAGGACGAACTCGGGCAGGGGCACTGTTCATACCTGACCGAGGTCCTCTAACCCGACAAATTCATAAAGAGGTCCGACCTTGTCCTAAAGCTCACACCTAAAGGTCGGACCTCGGACAATAAGCAAGGAAGGCCATCAAAAGGAACGAAGCCCAAAACCTAAAGGCCGAAAAGGCCTAGGAAAGGCGGTTCCACAAAGATAAAGATAAAACTCCCAAAAGATAAGATAAGATAAGAATATCTTATCCAGGGGAGATCACCGCCAACTACTATAAATACACTGGAGCACCCAGGTATGGCATTCATTCCAAATCTACACATATCTGCTTGGACCCATGCTAACTTAAGCATCGGAGTGTCATTGCAGGTACAACCACCAACCATTCTGCATACCAAAGCTCGGGTCACTGAACCCCCCACCTCGGGCCTCTCCAGACGACCGAGCTACACGTTTCAGGCCAACCCTCGGAACAATTTCTATTCTGCTAAAGGCTTTCCCATTCTCTCTCGAGGGGAAGGAAAAAGAGTGGTACTACACTCAACCCGTAGCAATTGTTTCTAATTAGGATACGCTTAGAAGAGAATTTTTGGAGAAATTCTTTCCAGCTGAGGTTGCCGATAAATTGAGGAAAGACATGTCCATGATCGTTCAGGACGAATCTGAGACTCTCTATGAATATTTGGAGCGCTTCAATAATCTTCTGGAAGCATGTCCCCACCATATGATTTACAAGATAGTGATTCTCGACTACTTTACACAGGGTATGAAATCTCAAGATAAGACCACATTGGAAGAAGACTATGGAAGAGGCATGGCAATTGATTACCGACTTAGCTGAATCTACTAGGAATCACAGGCAGAGACAAAGTCGGTCAAGAGCTATTGCAGAAGTAACCTCTAGCAAGGAGACTGCCGCTATAACTCAGAGCTTATGTGAAATGACTAACTTGTTGAAGCAGATGCAACTAAGTCAACAACAGGCTCAGCAAGTTCAGCCTTCTCCACCGCAGCACAGCCAACAGTTGGTTCCATAAAGAGTATGCAGAATTTGTGTAGATTACAGTCATTATACTGATGAGTATCCGCAACTCCAACCGGAAGACCATACTGTGGCAGCCACTCATAGCTTCTATGACCGCCCCAATCAAGGGTACAATCAAGGTGGCAGCTACAACCATGGATGGCAGGATAACCCCAACCAAGGTTGGAGAGATAATTCCAACCAGGGTTAGAGGGACAATCAGAACAGAGGAGGCAAGATAACAATGGAAATCAGAAGTGGAATAACAATAATAACTTCAGGCAGCAGAATCAGAATCAGGACTATAGAGCACCTCATCTCAGACAACCTCAAGCATCTCAGCAGACCCCTCAGATCACTTATTCCTCTTCATCTCCTAATTATGAGTTACTACAATCTATTGATCGAAGACAACAGGCCATGAAAAACAACCTTACCTACTCTGAATTGTCTAAACTCTACTTTGCAAGCCCTTGTCTCACAGATTGGATCACTGAACAACTCCAACAACCAGTCTTCAAGCTCTGGTGGACTCCCCTCTCAATCATTACCCAATCCAAAGGGTGGCATTAATGCCATCACCCTAAGGTCCGGACCCACATTGCAAGAGAGGAATCAGGAAGAGCCAAACCCACCAGAACACGCCTCGGATGAAGAGGTAGTGGAAATAGAAGATATTGAGGAGGACAAGGATATACAGGACATGTCTGAAGAAGAAGAAGCTCAATTATAGGAAGAAGCACCAAAGGGCACAGACACTGTAGAAAATGCCATTTCTATTCCATTTCCACAACTTGCAAGGAAGCCCAGGAAGCAGTTGGAACCTGATCCCAAAATGGTAGAAATATTCAAAAAGGTTGAGGTAACTGTTCCCCTTTTTGATGTTATTCAACAGGTACCTAAATACGCAAAGTTTCTAAAGGATTTATGCATACATAAAGACAAAATTAATGAATTAGAAACTATTCCTTTAGGTAGTTCTATATCTGCTTTAATGGGAAATATACCTGAAAAATGTAGTGACCCAGGCCCTGTGATGCATTTTCATATTTACTATATTAACTAGTTAGTTTAGTTGGTTTTAGCTTAGTTTCACTCACTTTCTCTAAATAAACAAGTCTTTTTATGAGTTTTGTCTTCATGCATGAGAACACCAAGGAACATGTTGATTCTAGCCAAATTCATGCAAATGATTTAAGGAATACATACATGAATGAGTATGAATGAATCTCATGAAATTTATTGCATGAATTGGTAAGACTTTGAAGCTATTTCCTTTGATGATGATAGGTGATGAAACAAGAAAGCATGGAAGCAAGAATGATGCAAGCTGGGCAAGAAGAAGTTGGCGTTGCCAACTTGGAGATAGTGGGCGTTGTTCATGGCAACGCCAGGCAACCTTGGAAGAGAAGTTGGCGTTGCCAACTTGGAGAAGGGCTGCGTTATTGGAGGCAACGCCAGGCAACCTTGGAAGAGAAGTGGCGTTGCCAACTTGGAGAAAGGAGTGAGTGTTTGAAGGCAACGCCCAGGCAAGCAATCTTGATGAGCTAGTTGGGAACCTCGAGCACGTTGCCAGCCTAGAGATGAGGGGCGTGTTTGAGGACAACGCAGGCAAGCAACGCACACAAGCAAGGCTTGGTCCAGGAAAAGGAGGTGCACGTTACCAACGCCAAGTTATGAAGGCGTGTTCCTTGGCAACGTGGCAAGTAACTTTGGCACCAAAGAGGAGCTCGAGCACGTTGTTGAGCTAGAAACCATGGGCGTGTTCTAAGGCAACGCCAGGAATGGTTGCTTGGCTAGGCACCAAGTCTTGGGTGCCAACCAAGTTGCTAACGCCAATCAAGGCAACATTCACGTTGCTAACGCCAGGGAGGAGTGCCATTCACGTTGCTAACGCCAGGGAGGAGTGCCATTCACGTTGCTAACGCCAGGAAGCTTTGGATGGTGAAGAGCACGTTGCCAACTTGGAATATAGGGGCGTTATCCACAACAACTCCAACAAGGCAGCCTGACCTTACCTTCTTCAATGGAGTATATCTTGAGCTACAAAGCTCCAAATGAGGTGATTCCAACGGCATTTGAAAGTAGACATCCAGAGCTTTCCAACCATATATCATAGTATGGGATTGGCATTCATTTGAAGCTTCAAAAGATGGCTTCATTTAGAGCTTCAGAATCTGAGCACGTTGGCAACGCTGGAAACAAGGGCGTTTTCACCAAAAACGTGTGCGATTTTGGCAGCCTGACCCTGTCTCTTTCAAACGAGCATAACTTGAGTTATAGAGATCCAAATTGAGTGCTTCCAGTTGCGTTGGAAAGCTAACATTCAGAGCTTTCCAACCATATATAATAGTCTATGGTGGAGCACAAAATTGAAGCCAAATCAGAGTCTTCTCTAGGCCCCAAAAATAAGAACATGAAGTTGAAATTCAAGGAGGCTAGAAGGCAGCCCATGAGGAAGCAACGGGCACGTTGCCAACGTGCTAGCAAGAAGGCGTGTTTGGCAACAACGCCAGCCTCATTTCTCTGCCTTGGGAGGCTAGGCACGAGCACGTTGCCAACTTGGGAGAATGGGTGCGTTTTTGGCAACAACTTGGCAGCTTGACCTTACCTTCTTTGAGGAAGCATAACTTGAGCTAGGAAGGTCCAATTGAGGTGATTCCAGTGGCATTGGAAAATAGACATCAAGAGCTTTCCAATGATGTATAATAGTCCATATTGAAGCAGAAGGTGGACACTCAAATTCTGGGCTACATTTAGCATGAAAGTAGAGCTAAGAAGAGGAAGAGCAAGTTGTTAGCAACAACTTGGGCTAGCAACGCCCAAGTCTCAAAGCTTACTTCAGGAAAACACCAACCACGTTGCCAACGTGCATTAAGCCTGGAGTTATTGCCAATAACGCCCCTCAATGGGCCAGAATGGTTGCCAACTTGCTCTGCTTCCCCTATTCCTCACAAAGGCCAGCAACTTCTTCAATTGAACCAAGAATTCAACAATGAGATAGCCCACATTTCTAGCCCAAATTGAAGATCTCTGAAGAAGTTTTGGGAGTAGTATAAATAGAAGAGATTGGTGTACTTGTAAAGGACTTTTTGACACTTAGCATTATACACTTTTAGCACTTTATTTTGGGAACTCAATAGCACTTCCGGGAGGATACCCGGAGAGCTATCTTTGGCTTTCTTTTGGAACTTTTCTTTTAGAGTTTTAAGCTTTAAGCATTTCCTTATTCTTCTTCTTCTTCTTTTCTTTCCATTTTAGTTTAATTTGTGTTGATGGCAATTATGGTTGAAATTGGAGCTATGATTCACTAAACCCCATTCATTAGGGGGAAGAGCTCTGCTTGTTTGAATGTATTGATGAACTCCTCTTTTCCTCCTCAATTCAAGTGGTTAATCCAAAGAGGAAACTCTTGTTCTTCAAAGATTCTACCACCATCGAGAGAGGGGTTAATCTATGTGAATTGTGTGGTGAATTTTGAGGAATGAGCCACATAATTCGGTTTAGAGTTCATCCTTTCATGATTCCCTTAATCAATACACCTTGGTTGGTATGTGAGATGTAACTATCCTTGGTTGAGATTATGGGAGTTGTGTGGCTGGAATAGAATTGAGCTTCATCTCTTCTCATGAACAATTAGATCACGAGAGTGGCAATTGGTTATGTTGAGAGAAATTGAATCACCAAGAGATTGGGATTCAATTACCCACTTGCCATGGATCTATACTCATGATTGAGAAGGACTTGACTAACATCAATTCATGAAAACTTGCATCTCTGATTCCTAATGATCTCTCCATCAATTACTCTCATCTCTTTTGTTCTTTAGTTGTTTGAATACCCATAACCCAATTCCCTTCTACATTCTTGCAATTTATTATTCTTGTCATTTACATTCTGTTTCTAAGTTTCTAAGTTATACTAAGCAGACAAACAGGGGTACAATATCACTTTCAATCATAGTAGTTTGAATACAAGACAATCACTCAACAATACAACCTTTTGGAGTTTACTTGCTTTACTCCTTATCATCATCATTGTTGGTCTTTATATCCCTCTTTGTCTCTTTGGTTGATGATGCTTGATCCTTTTCAAGATTGAAGTGATCGCCTACAATGAATTTTGAAAGTTGCTTGTCCCCAAGCACTTGAGAGATGGTTAGCATGCATGTATGCTTGTGATCTTCTAGACATAAGTTGGTGTGGGGACACCAAACTTAGTTCCTTGCTTACTTTTATATGCAGTGGAATGAATACATGTAAGAAACATCAAGTGCTTCTATTAAGGAAATAAAATCTAAATTAAAAGTAGCAACTGTTAAGTAGTTTTTCTGATTGTTTGGAGCTAGTGACTAATCATGCAAAGGGTTAAAATGTGTCTTTAATGAAACTTTTTGGTGGAACACCAAACTTAGCACCTCACATTCACCTTTGAATTCTGTTGGTGTGTAACACCAAACTTAGCTCCTTGCAATGCAGATAAATATACTTAACTCTTTTATTGAATTAACTAAGAAAAGAAAACTACCTTTGGTTGGGTTGCCTCCCAACAAGCGCTTTTTTTATCGTCATTAGCTTGACGGTTGTCCCTCTTTAGGGCGGATAATGATCATAGTGCCTTAATCCTTCCCCTCTCACCGTGAGCTTCCTTCCAGTATCATTCTTGATGATTTCCACATGTTCAGGTGAGAGGATTTTGTTCACTGTGTAGTATCCAGAAAAGTGTGGAAATGTCTCTATTGGTTGGTAAGTTAGCATCACTTTATCCCCTGGTGAGAAGTCTTCAGTGGAGATTTTCTTGTTTCTCCATCCTCTTGGCATTTTCTTCTTGGGACTCTCTTCTTTTCCAGGAGATAGTTCAGGTTTTGGGATCTCAATTTTTGGACGGTCCTTGCTATGAATCTTAAATGCTGACTTTGATTGCAGGTTCTCCTCTATTCTTTGAGCTTGTTGCAGCACCTCCACCTCTTCATTTTCTTTCCTGCATGAGCTTGGAAGTGCCCCATCAGGTGCCTCTTTCAAGTTTGGATCTATGGAATCAATCTTCATACACTCTTCCTCTTGGGTGGAGTCTTACAAATTCTTGAAGACATGGAACACTATATGCTCATCATGCACCCTTAGCATTAATTCTCCTTTTTCGACATCTATCAATGCCCTGGCAGTAGCTAAAAAGGGCCTCCCTAGAATAATGGGAGTGTTGTCATCTTCCTCTATGTCTAGGATGACAAAGTCAACCGGGAGGAAAAATTTGTCCACCTTTACTAATACATTCTCTACAATCCCGAGTGCTTGCTGAATAGATTTATCCGCCATTTGAAGGGCTATCTTTGTAGGTTTCAATTCATGAATCTGAAGCTTCCTCATCAAAGATAGAGGCATCAGATTTATGCTTGCACCAAGATCACAAAATGCTCTCTCAATCATCATGTTGCCTATTGTGCAGGGGATGTGAAAGCTCCCTGGGTCTTTCATCTTCTTTGGCAACTTTTTCTGGATGATGGCACTACACTCCCTGGTCATCACAACCGTTTGTCCCTCTTTCAAGGATCTTTTCTTTGTCAACAATTCCTTCATGAACTTAGCATATAGGGGCATCTGTTCAAGTGCTTCAATGAAGGGGATGTTGATGTGTAGTGTCTTGAATATTTCCAAGAATTTGGAATATTGCTTCTCTTTGTTCTCTTCTTTAAACCTTTGAGGGTATGGGAGCATTGGTTGATATGCTTTCACTGCCTCCTTCTTAGCTAATTTATCACTTTGTGTATAGGTTTCTTGCTCCTGCTTTTGTTCCTTCACCTCTTCTTCTAAGCCTTCTTTGATGTGCTCTTCCTGAGTAATGGCTTCTGTCTCCACTTTCTTCCCATTTCTCAAGGTGATTGCTTTACACTCCTCCCATTTTATGGCTTTTTCTGTGTCTCTTGGGTTGGGTATCGTATCACTTGGAAGAACATTGGTTGGCCGTTCAGCTTGTTTGGCTAATTGTCCCACTTGTCTCTCAATATTCTTCATGGTGACCTCATGTTCCTTTTGTCCCTTGGCTAAGGCTTGAGTGGTTTGAGCAAGTGCTTGCAAGGTTGCTTCAAGACTTGCAATTCTGGTCTCATGATGGTCAATTGGGGATATGATGGGGGTTGATTGTTGTTGAAAGTTGTTGGGTGGATTAGTGTGGTAATTCTGTGCGTTGGATGTTGGTGCAGGAAAGTTGTTTTGGTGAGTTTGTGAGTTATTATGAGGTGGTTGATATGTGTTTTGTGTTTTTCTATATTGGTTAGTGTTGGTGGCATGGTGATTTTGGTTGTTTGTGTTACGGGTGTGGTTGTGGTTGTTGTTCTTTTGCCAATGGTTTTCACCCCACCTTAGATTGGGATAATTTTTCCAAGAGGGGTTGTATGTATCACCATGAAATTCATCCTGAGACTTTGAAGTATTTTGCATGTATTGAACTTGTTCTTGTGGCTGTTCAACAGTGGTCCCTTCACCTTGGCTCCATTCAAGTGATGGTTGATTTGTTGTGTTCACTAATGCTAGCTGGAAACCATCCATTCTCTTTGTTATCATCTCCATTTGTTGTTGGATTTGTTGGTGCATTAACTTATTTTGTGCCAAGATAGCATCAACACCTTCAAGCTCCATTACGCCTTTCTTTGGGGCCGGATTATGTTGCCTCTCTGATGAGTAATAATACTGATTGTTTGCCACAATCTCAATGAGGTCTTGAGCCTCCTCAGCAGTTTTCATCATGTTGAGTGATCCCCCTGATGAGTAGTCTAGTCCCTTCCTTGCTTCTAAGCTTAAGCCTTCATAGAAGTTTTGGAGTTTGACCCAATCACTAAACATATCAGGTGGACATCTTCTCATTAGTGCCTTATATCTTTCCCAGGCTTCATACAATGACTCCCCTTCCATTTGCCTGAAAGTTTGAACCTCTGTCTTCAACTTGATGATTCTTTGAGGTGGGTAGAACTTTGCTAGAAATCTGCCCATCAAGTCATTCCAATTGTCGAGGCTTTCCTTGGGGAATGACTCTAGCCATTGAGTGGCCTTGTCCCTCAAAGAGAATGGGAATAGCAACAGTTTGTAGACATCTGGGTGCACTCCATTTGTCTTCACTGTATTGCATATCCTCAGAAAAATAGACAAATGTTGATTTGGGTCTTCAAGAGGTCCCCCTCCATAGGAGCAGTTGTTTTGTACTAAAGTGATGAGTTGGGATTTGACTAACATCAATTCATGAAAACTAGCATCTCTGATCCCTAATGATTCTCTCTATCATTAATTCTCATTTCTTTTGCTCTTAGTGCTTGAATACCCATTGCCCAATTCCCTTCTACACTCTTGCAATTTATTATTCTTGTCATTTACATTCTGCTTCTTTATTTCTTGCTATTTACTCTTTTGCTCTTTAGAATTCAGCACTCTATTTTCATGCAATTTACTTTTGATGTCATTTAAGTTTCTTGCAATTTAAGTTTCCGTTATTTACTTTCACTTTATGTCTCTCTTCTAGTTCTTTACATTCTTTGCCATTTAAATTCTTGCAATTATGTCCAAAAATCAAAATGCTCATGAAATCAAAACTACATTTGCTTGACTAAATCTACCATTTAACTAAAGTTGCTTAATCTACCAATCTCCGTGGGATCGACCTCACTCTTTGTGAGTTTTATTACTTGATACGACCCGGTATACTTGCCGGTTGTATGTGAAATCTTAATTTTTACGTATCACCCATGCATGGTTAACTGTACCATTGGAGGTGTGATATTTTCTGACTGCATGTGTGATTTAGGAGCATGTGTTAGTATAATGCCTTTCTCTATATATGATGTTTTGAGGCTCCCTCCCTTAAAAAGGTCGGCAGCTCGTTTTGTGTTAGCAAATAAAATCATTATTACAGTGGCTAGAGTTGCTGAAGATGTATTAGTGGGTATTAAAGGGCTCACATTCGGAGATGCCCCAAAATGAGTTAGAGAAGCCATCATCAATCCTACTCGGAAGACCTTTCTTGAAGACCTCGAAGTTCAAATTAGATGCTTTTGCAGGAACATACTCTTTTAAAATAGATGACCGAGTAGTAAGCTTCAATCTGAATGGAGTTATGAAGCACCCCCCAGAAGATCATTCTATCCTCCAGTGTGACATCATAGATGAAACCGTAGCTAAAGTTCACCAGGAGGAGTTCGAAGAGAAGTACATCATAGGACAAGGTCCGAGTGTGGGGACACTTTCTGAGGACAATGAAAGTACTCTACCACTACCACCAGCTCCAGACAATCCAGAGCCTGACCATGAGCAGAAGTTAGAATTGAAACCCCTCCCTCCACACCTTAAATATGCTTACCTCGAGGATAAGCAGAAGTTTCCAGATATCATTGCACGGGACCTTACTTCCCAACAAGAAGAACAACTGCTATGTGTATTGAGGACGCATAAGAAAGTAATTGGATAGAGCTTGGCGGATATCGTAGGCATCAACCCTCAAGTTTGTGAACATAGAATATTCTAAGAAGAGGAAGCAAAGCCTGTCCATCAACCTCAGAGAAGATTGAATCCCACCATCTTAGAAGTTATCTAGAAGGAAGTGACCAGACTACTAGAGGCAGATATCATCTACCCCATCTCAGACAGTGAATGGGTGAGCCCAGTACAAGTGGTGCCCAAGAAGTCTGGAGTCACTACAGTGAAGAATGAGCATGGAGAACTCATAGCAACCAGAGTACAGAACGCCTGGAGGGTCTGCATTGATTACAGGTGTCTCAACCAAGCCACTCGTAAGGATCACTACCCTCTTCCATTCATTGATCAAATGCTGGATCGCCTGTCAGGTAAATCACATTATTGCTTTTTAGATGGTTACACAAGCTATTTCCAGATTCATATAGCCCCTGAAGATCAGGAAAAGACTACTTTTACATGTCCTTTTGGGACTTATACCTATAAGAGAATGCCCTTTGGCTTGTGAAATGCACTAGCTACTTTCCAAAGGTGCATGATGAGTCTTTTCTCTGACCTTCTTGAGGACTGTATGGAGGTTTTTAAGGATGATTTTAGCATTTATGGTGATTCCTTTAGCCTTTGCTTGGATAGTTTATCTAGAGTACTAGATAGATGTGTCAGTACAAACCTTGTATTGAATTTTGAAAAATGTCACTTTATGGTAAGACAAGGGATTGTACTAGGACATGTTGTGTCTAATACTGGCATTTCTGTAGATCCAGCAAAGGTGGATGTTATTTCTAGTTTGCCTTACCCCTCCTCTGTGAGGGAAGTCCGTTCGTTCCTTGGCCATGCAGGTTTTTA
Organism: Arachis stenosperma; assembly: GCF_014773155.1. Taxonomy (NCBI): domain Eukaryota; kingdom Viridiplantae; phylum Streptophyta; class Magnoliopsida; order Fabales; family Fabaceae; genus Arachis; species Arachis stenosperma. Next base: position 79,736,302 of record NC_080385.1, on the reverse strand, counting down.
CTGAAGATTCATTAAGGACTTTAGTAAGGTAGCACTTCCCCTATCCAGGTTACTGCAGAAAGATATCGAGTTCGAGTTCAATGAGGATTACAAACAAGCGTTTGATAAGTTAAAGACCGCCCTGACTCAAGCTCCAATTGTGAGAGAACCTGACTGAAGCCAGCCATTCAAAATCATGTGCGATGCTTCCAACCATGCAGTAGGAGCAACGCTGGCTCAACGTGAAGGTAAGGATCCTTTTGTCATTGCTTATGCGTCTAAGACTTTAGACACTGCTCAATCTAACTACACTACTACTGAGAAAGAGCTTCTTGCTATTATTTTTGCTCTGAATAAATTTCGAGCCTATTTACTTGGTACTAAAGTAGTAGTGTATTCAGACCACGCAGCTCTAAAGTATTTATTAGCTAAAAAGGAATCCAAACCAAGGCTTATACGTTGGATACTGCTACTACAAGAATTTGATTTAGAAATAAAGGATAGGAGTGGTAACCAGAATCTAGTGGCAGATCACTTGAGTTGCCTTGAGCACATTAAAGATGATTCCACTCCTATAGCTGATAATTTCCCATTTGATAACCTACAAGTAGTATCTGAGGTAGTCCCTTGGTATGCACCTGTCCCTAATTATCTAGTTAGCCGCACCTTTCCTCCAAACTTTACTAAGCACCAAAGAGACAATCTGAAAAGTGAGTCTAAATATTATATATGGGATGACTCATATTTATGGAGATGTGGTGCTGAACAGGTAATTAGAAGGTGTGTGCCTCAATCAAAATTCCAGTCCATTTTAGAGGTCTGTCACTCATCTGGGAGTGGAGGACATTTTGGCTCTCAAAGAACAGCTAGAAAAATCTTAGACTGTGGATTCTGGTGGCTTACTCTTTTTAAAGACGCTGCTGAATTTTGTAAATCTTGTTCTCCATGCCAAAGGTTTGGTAATATATCCCAAAGGGATGAAATGCCTCAACAAATTATGCTTTTCTGTGAAATTTTTTATGTTTGGGGCATTGACTTCATGGGTCCATTTCCAAATTCTAATGGCCACCTTTATATACTATTAGCTGTAGACTATGTTTCTAAATGGGTGAAAGCAATTCCTACCCGTACTGATGATGCTAACACCGTTGTTTTCTTTGTTAGAAACCACATTATTTGTCGCTTTGGATCACCACGAACAATCGTGAGCGATCAAGGCACTCATTTTTGTAACAGGAGACTAACAGGATTACTGAAGAAGCATGGAATCATTCATAAAGTAGCAACAGCCTACCATCCTCAGACTAATGGGCAAGCCGAGGTGTCTAATAGAGAGATAAAATGTATATTGCAGAAGATAGTCAAACCTCATATAAGAGACTGGAGCACCAGGCTACAAGATGCACTCTGGGCATATAGAACAGCATACAAGACACCCATTGGGATGAGTCCTTTTCACCTAGTTTATGGAAAAGCCTGTCATCTTCCAGTTGAAGTAGAACACAAAGCTTTTTAGGCAGTAAAGGAGTGCAACATGGGATTTGAGAAAGCCGGAGCTGAAAGGAAGTTGCAACTACAAGAATTGGAAAGCCTTCGCCTTGAAGCTTATGAGAACTCAAGGCTGTACAAGGAAAAGATAAAGGCTGTACATGATCAGCACATAAAGAGGAAAGGGTTCCAACCTGGGGATTTAGTCCTCCTTTACAACCCCAGACTGAGGCTCATGCCAGGCAAGCTAAGATCAAGGTGGGAAGGTCCATATAGAGTCGAGAAGGCTGAGCCGTACGGAGTTTTTCACCTAAGTCACCCTTCAAACTCTGCACTCTTCAAGGTTAATGGACATCGTTTGAAGCTCTACCATGGTGAGAAGGTGACGAAAAATAAGGAGTTAGATATCGTCCTCTTGGAGGATCCACTCACAGCAGAAAATTGAGCTAATGGAGCGTCCAACTTAAGGACGTTAAAGTAAAGTGCTAAGTGGGAGACAACCCACCATGGTATGATCGTTCCTCTCTTTACTCTTAGTTTTCTTTTTCAATACCTCTTCTCATTATTAACATATTTAGTTTGCATCTGCATTTGCATAAAAAAAAGAGAAGAAGAAATCGCACGTGACGCGCCAGCGTCGCTGACGCTTCGGCGTCGCATGTGCATTGGAATGAAGGAAAATGGGACAGAGAGTTGCGCATAAATGTGGCTAGAGGCGTGTCTTTGGCACAATTTGATCCACGCGACCGCGTGAATGACGCAATCGCGTCAATTGTAAATTGGCCTCCCCACGCGTCCGCGTTGACCACGCAAACGCGTGGCTCTGCAATTCGACGTAAAAAGGGTGAATGGCCAAAAGTTGAGCTAGACTTGGGCTACTTTTGTGCTAGTCTCACAAGCCCTACCACGTGACCGCGTGCCCCACGTGACCGCGTGCCCCACGCGTCCGTGCCATTTTCTCCTTCTGGCAATCCACGCGACCGCATCCCCTACGCGATCGCGTCACCCTAAAAATTTCGCAAAACATAAATTAAACAGAGAGTTGTGCGAGCGCGATGCTGCCCTCGCGCCACTAGCGCAAATCATGTCATGCGTCTGCGTGTCCGACGCGTCCGCGTCATATCCTTCACGGGCTCTCCGCGTGACCGCGTGCCCCACGCGTCCGCGTCGGTCGCGCCGCCCAACTCATTCAAATCTGCGAGATTGTTTTATCTTTTCTTCCCCCTCAATCTTATTTCTTTTCCCCCTTCCTTCTCTCTCCCTTCTTCCTCCTTACCCCTTTCTTTCCCTCTTCTACCCCCTCTTTCCTATCACCATTATCAAGGTTTTTCTTCTCTTTTCTCCCTCCTACTTTTTTATTCTTCTTTTTATTTTCATGTTTTCTTTTTCTTTCTCTTCTACTTTCTCTATCTATGTTTTCTTTTTCTTTCTTTTTCCTTCTATTGGTGTTGGAATTTTATTCGAATCATTATTTTTATATGTTGCTTATGGATTGTTTGGGACTTGTTTAACAATTATATATTATTTTTATAGGGTTACTTGCATGTTCAAAATTAATTTTTCCATACCTTATTTAACATGCATGCTACGTGTTTGTGAAAACGCCCATATGGCATTTTGCACTATTTTTAGATTTCTTTCAATCCACTACTCAAAATGCTTGCTTTTCACAAAACCCTTTTTGTCTTTTATTACTTCAATATAATTGTTAATACAAACAGATTTTTAGTTTGACATACTTGGTAATCTAACTTGGACATTGAATGCTTGATCTATGCTACTCATGCCCTTTGCCAGCATGCCAATAAACACCTTGCATTTAATTGTCATCCCATGCACTTGCTATATTTCCATTATTGATTTGTCACATGTAGTCATGACCATGTGTTCACATCATTATCCATTCCTGTGCATTGATTACCACCTTTTCCATTCTTTTCCTTGCTATAACCCTTGAAATATTCATGTTTCTCCGTTTTTCCTTTCAGGATGGCCACCAAGAAAGGCAAGGAGAAAGCTACCCCCAAATCCACAGCAAGGAAAGGAACTAAAAGAGCATTAGTGGCAGAGCCATCTTCAACTGCAGTTCATCCCTCAACAAAAAGAATTAAAAGGATTATAAAGGTCGATGAAAAGGAGAAAGCATTCCCAGCAAAGGACACTGCACGATTTCCTAATCGTTACTGTGAGCAGATGTTCCCCATTTTGGTAGCTCAGAATTACAACAATGAATACCTTTTTATCCTTCCACCTCGTATTGCCAACTTTGTTGAGCCACAAATTGTACAAAGACATTGGGGATTCCTACAGAGACAGCCACGACAGGTTAACCTTTCTTGGGTAGTTGAGTTCTACTCCAATTTCTACCTGCCAACCCTGCAGTCTGTTTATGTCCGTCAGAAGCAAGTCCCCATTACAGAATAGGCCATTCAGCGAGCCCTAGATCTCCCCCCTGCTCTAGAAGGATTAGACGCATTTCAAGAAGCCACACTCAAGCGCCAGGCGTACAAATTTGACTGGGACACTGTTCTCAAAGTTATCGCACAACCTGGCAGCAAATGGATCTTCGGATACCATCGTTCCCGTCCTAAGGGAATCTCGGCTTCCGCACTCACCTTAGAGGCTCACGTATGGGCACAGATTATGTCCCATTACGTCATCCCGAGCACTCATGAGTCCTCCTTCACAGCAGACATGGTCGTTCTACTATGGTGTATTCTCACAGACCAGCCTCTCAATCTACCAAGACACATCCGGAATGCTATGGGACACGTGCAAATCATGGGCAACCTACCTTTCCCCGCCTTTGTCTCTGATCTTATCTCAGCAGCCGAAGTCTCCTACAGAGCTGGGGATACCAAAGCCATACTTCCACGGAATGATCAGTACGTCCCTAACGGGAGATATCTCAGGCCACCACTTGCCACTACCAGCCAGTCCACAGAAGATGCTGCAGTTCCTCCACCATCTATTAGTCAGCTGCTGCATCAAATATTGAAGAGGTTGGACCAACATGACCAGAAAGCAAAGCTCCGAGAGCGCCGTAACCACCGCCGATTCAAATACCTCAAGGAGTTATTCAAAGGCAACCACAGACCTGACGAAGACCCAGGCACTCCGGACTCCACTTCTTTCACCAGAACAGGGAGCCATGACGGTCCCGACTGTGGAGATACTGCCACCAGCCCACCCTTGTTCCTGATGGATGGCACCGAGGACGGTGCAAAGCCTTAAGTGTGGGGAGGTCGGTCAGTACCTGACTTCCGGAGGTAATTCTTTTCCCCTAACACCAATTTCTTTCTCTTTAGTATAGGATAGATTGCATATTAGTAGGTTAATTGCATGCATGTTCTACCTGATTGAAAATACAATAAGTTTCTCTTAAGACCATATATTTTTTGAAAATTTCACTAATTTAAATCAAAATATTTATGTTAAATTTGTTTGAAGTTGAAATTTGGAATAGGATTTTTGAGCTAAAAGAACACACAACCTGTGAAACTTTGAGCCTAAATACATGGTTACACTATTTAACCATAAATATTTTTATTTCTTGTGTGTTTACTTCTCTATGATTGTAATCTGAATTTTGTTTTATCCTATATGTCCAATGTTAATGTGTTATGTGCATGCATATGATTGAGGCTATTGTTTGTTTAGCTCACATATCCCAAATAAGCCAACCCCTTTTTAATTACCTTTGTTAACCACTTTGAGCTGTTTTTAATCCCATTTGTTCTATATTTTACCACATTACTAGCCTTAAGCAGAAAACAATTGAAAATTCCAATTGAATCTTTGGTTAGCTTAAGATAGAATTTGTGTGTTAACTGAGTATGGGAAAATTGTGGGAATAAAGGGTAATAGAAAATATGTCATGATAGAATAAAGGGAATTTGGGTACCTATTCATGTAAAACCATAAAAGGAATTACAAATCTATGTGCATTGATAAGCTATATAAAAAAAATTTCTTTATTTTAGTAAATAAGGGGACAAAATTACCCCAATAATAAGTCAGAGTTTAAATAATCAATGCACATATGATAAAATTAAAATAAAGGTTGAGACATGAATATAGAATGTGAAAAGGAGATTTTGGGTAGCTAAGATGAATGTTGCAATTATATAGAATATGTGTATGTTAGGTGAGAGCTTAGGTTAATTAAAGATTCAATATACAAGCTCACTTAGCCATATGTGTATCCCCACCTTTGCCTTAGCCCCATTACAACCATTGAAAGAACTCATGATGTTTGCATTGGCATTTTAAAATTGTTGATTGATTAGGTGAAAAACAAAATTTTTTAAAGCATGATTAGAGAAGAATAGAGTGATTACCCCATATACTAGAGTTGATTAGAGTGCACACGCACCAATAGTAAGGGTTCAATGCTCAGTCCTGTACTCCCTGCTTTTATCTGCTTTTACGATATGAATTGAATTAGTGAAATCTGCCCCATGTTTTGTCTTAGAAGAACTTATCTATTTTTAACCATGTAGACAAACTTATATAGTTGCATTCATATGTATATAGGTTGCATTATATTACATGAGTCTTACATGTTCCTATTCATTCATATTTATCTCCTTCAACTTAGCATGAGGACATGCTAATGTTTGCGTGTGGGGAGGTTGATAAACCACTATTTTGTGATTCATATTGTGTTTAATTGTGTGGTTTTATCAGGTCTTCATCCACTTATTCATATGATTTGCGTGCATTTATAATTCCTTCCTAGAAATATTCTATGATTGAAAACTTGTTTCCGAAGGACCTTTTAGTTGTATATTTTTATCTTCCTTCGTACCATTCGATGCCGTGATCTGTGTGTTTAGTGTTTCAGGCTTCATAGGGCAGGAATGGCGTAAGGAATGAAGAGGAAGCATGCAAAAATGGAAGGAACACAAAGAATTGAGGAGATGACCAGCGAGAAGTCACGCGGTCACATGACTGACGCGACCGTGCGAAACGGAAGAGATCACAGTGACACGCTCACGTGCCTGACGCAACCGCGCGGATTGGAAGCTACCGAATGACGTGAATGCGTGGACGACGCGCACACATGGTACGAGAAACGCTGAGTGACGCAAACGCGTGGACGACGCGACCACGTGACGTGCGCGATCTGCAGAATTTCAGAAGTCGCTGTCAAAGTTTTTGAGCTGCATTTCAACCCAGTTTTCAGCCCATAAACACAGATTAGAACTAGGGAACATGTAGAGACAAGAGAACATTCATTGTAGCAAGGGAAAATAAAAACAAAAACTAGTAACAAATAAAGAGAAAAAACTCCTATAACTACCAAAAACTAACAAAGAAGCAAAAAGGGCAAACATATTCACAATATTCACATATATATACAATAACCAATAACAAGGCACACAATTGCAATTCCCTGGCAACGGCGCCATTTTGATGAACGAAAATAGTCTATCGATAAAGAATTTCACAATTGAAATCTCGTTGCAAGTATAGTTCTAAACCAACAAATAATTCCTCAATCAAAAAGTTTGGTTGTCACAAGTACAAACCCTAATAAAAATAAACCGAAGTATTTAAACCTTGGGTCGTCTCTCAAGGAATTGCAGGGTAGTGTTCTTGTTATTGGCTATGGGAAATATATTTTTGGGGTTTTGAATAAGGGACAAGAAATGTAAATGGCAAAAGAAATAAAATAACAACTAAGAAAGCTTTTGGCAAGGAATGAGAATTAGAAGTCCTATCCTCATTATCATCATCAATTGTGATGAGAATTGTCCATTGCTCCAATTAGTTAACCTCTAACTATGAAGGAAAGTCAAGCGGGTATAATCAACTTGAGTCCACAAGTCTTAGTCAAATCATAGTGAAAGACTAGCTTTAGTGGCATTCAAGTCAACTAGCAACTTCCAACTATCAATCAACAAGAGAGTTTGACAATTCAAGAGTCACTAATTACTCAACACAAGCCAAGAGGAGAAAAATCTAACTCATAACTAAAAGATACAATTCATCAAACACATAGAAGGCAATAAAGGTAAACATCATAAATTGCAAGAATTAAAAGAAGCTATAACTACAAAGGCAAGAAATCAACAATAGGAAACCAAAGCTAATGTAAAAGACATGGAAATCATAAATTGCATTGGAAGGAAATGGAGATCCACATAAGAGTTCATAAGCTAGAATTAACAAAATAAAGGAAACAACAAGAGAATTAAATTGCTAGAACAAATAAAAGAAAAATTAAAGCAAGGAAAGAAGTAGATCTAGATCTAAAAGGAAAATAAAACTAAGAACCATAATCTAGAGAGAGGAGAGAGCCTCTCTCTTTAGAATTTTACATCTCTCTCTAAAACTAAAGTGTCTGAATTGTTCCCCCTTCAATCCCCTTGAATTCTGCATGTAATAGGCTCAGAAAACAAGTTGGATTTGGGCCTGGGCAGCTCAGAAATTGCCCCCAGCGTTTTCACTTTAATGAGGTCACGTGCGAGCATCGACGCGTACCCGTGAGTCACGCGTACGTGTCGCTTGACAACTTTCCATCCACCCGTACGCGTTGCCATGCGACTTCGTATCCACGCGTGCGCGTCTGTTGCGCGTACGCGTCGGTGAGTGCATCCCAAATCCTTGATTTTTCATGCTTTCTCCACTTTGCATGCTTTTCTCTTCATTCCTTTGATCCACTCCTCACCTTTTCAACCTGAATTCACTTAACAAACACATCAAGGCATCTAGTGGAATCAAAGGTGAATTAAAATTAGCAATTAAGGGCCTAAAAAGCATGTTTTCACTCTTAAGCACAAATTTGGAGAAAATCATGAAACCATGCTATTTCATTGAATAAATGTGGGAAAAGGTGATAAAATTCCCTCAAATCAACACAAGATAAACCCTAATAATGGGGTTTATCATGTGGGTAGTCTGTTCGCATTTTTGATTCAGGTTTCCAAGTGTGCTCCTCAATATCAGCCTGACTCTAGACAACCTCGACAAACGCAACTTCCTTTCCACGCAACCGTTTAATATTGGTGTCGTCAATTCTGACCGGAGTCACTTGGAGTGTCAAATCTTCTTTTAACTGGACGGATTCAGGTTTTAACACATGGTTAGCATCAGGAGTGTACTTTCGAAGTTGGGACACATGAAATACGTCGTGCAGGTTCGAAAGATGCGGTGGTAGGGCTATCTGATACGCTACCGGTCCAATCCTTTCAAGAATCTGAAACAGACCGATGTATTGAGGATTTAGCTTCTTTGTTTTAATCACTTTACCTACTCCTGTTGTTGGAGTAACCTTAAGGAAAACATGATCTCCTTCCTCAAATTCCAAGGGTTTCCACTTCTGATCAGCATAACTCTTCTGACGGCTTTGAGCAGTGAGCAACCTGTTTCGGATTTTCCTAACCCATTCAGTAGTTTCAACTATCATTTTAGTCCTTAACAAGCCTTTCTCCCCAGCTTTATACCAGCATAGCAAAGATTGACACTTTCTCCCATACAGAGCCTCAAATAGAGTCATTTTGATGCTTACATGGTAGCTGTTGTTATACGCAAACTCCAACAGCTCACCGGCTGGTCCAAAATAAAAGCCCTCAACATATCCTCTAAGGTTTGGATCATCCTCTCAGACTAACCATCAGTTTAAGGATGGTAAGTTGTACTCAAGCTTAACCGGGTCCAAAAGCTCTCTGAAACGCCCCCTAGAACTTTGAAGTGAAACGGGGATATTGGTCCAAAATTATGGTGGTAGGAACACCGTGAAGTCTCACAATCTCTTTTATGTATAAACGTGCTAACTCTTCCAATGTACATTTCATCTAAATATGTAGAAAGTGAGCCGACTTTGTTAGCCGGTCCATAATCACCTAGACAACGTCAAATCCAGCTCGAGTCCTCGGCAATCCTGACACTAAGTCCATTGCGATGCTCTCCTATTTCCATTACGGAACTTCTAAGGGTTGCAAGTTCTCGGACGGTCTCTGGTGTTCAATCTTTACTTTTTGTCAAGTTAATCACTTTGAAACATGTGTTGCCACATCATTTTTCATATCAGGTGATGCGTGAGCATCTTGTACCCTTTTGCGTATCATTTTCTAGTTGTTTTTAGTTAGATTTTATTTAGTTTTACTTAATTTTGGTGCAAAAATCCTTTTTAGATGCTACTTTGAGTTGTTTTGGTGTTTTTATGATTTCAGGTGAAATTTAGACGAATTTGGCAGAGTTTTGCGCAAAAACAGAGGAAGAAAGTAGATGATGTCAACCATGACCTCCTTACATTTCAATGAGCATAACTTGAGTTACAGAGGTCCGATTGACGCGGTTTTAGTGGCTTTGGAAAGCCAACTTCCAGAGCTTTCCAATAATATATAATAGTTTATATGTTTCTTCTAGAATCACTGCCAAATCTGGCGCTAAATGCCAAGCCTGGTGTTTAGCGCCCAAGAGGGACAGAACTAGCGCTAGAACTTCCCCCTGCCGGCGTTTAACGCCAGAAACGGGTCAAAATCCCCAAAGGGAGCATCTTTAGTGGTATTTAGCTTTTAATTATTATGTTTTATCATATTTTAGTTATTTTTATTTACAAACAAAATCTTTTAGGCCTAGAATATATTATTCTATTTTATTTTTTAATCAAATTAGGTTAGTATAAAAGGGAAAATATCACTTAAGATTCGGATCTTCTTCCTTCGGCACTGTAAGAACCAGATTTTTCATGGATAAAATCATTTAAATGCCCAAATTAAATTCCAGAAAGTTAGGATGAGAATTTGGGGATTTAAATATGATTTTTGGACTCAGTGGGTCCTTCCGAGTCAGAAAATGTGTTTTCTGCAAAAAACCGTAGAAAACTGCGAACTAGCTATCAAACCGGTTGAACTAGTTCAAGTTTGCCCGGCGCTGCACGAGAAAAAGTGAAAAACAGTCCAAGACCTTGGAAAAACATTAGAAATGGAAAACCGGGTGTTAGTGTTAAAGGTTTGGCCCAAAGTTGGGCCGAACGGGCTAAAAACGCTAACGGGTTGGACCAGGCCCAAGTTGGGCCCAAGCCTAACATATATAAGGGTTCATTAATGAAGCCAAACACACACAACATACTTAAACACACACACCCCCAGCTGAGAAAAGAATGAGAAGAAACCCTATGAGCACTATTCATCATCTTCTTCCCAAGCTCATATCTTGAGCTACGGAGCTCTGATCGCCGCACCATTTGCAGCTATGCGTTCCTTGTGAAAAGCTCTACAAAACCCACCCAAGAAATGGGTAAGGCAAGCTCGAATCTCTCTCAGTTCTTCTCCTCAAAGTCTCGAGTTTTTAGGGTTTTGGCTAAGTGAGGTTTTGTGATTTTTGGGTGTTTAGGTACACTCTAGCCTTTGATTAATGTTGGTTTTGGCTTCCAAAACTTTTGGGTAAGGTAAGAGGCATTGAAACTCTTGTGAAATTTTAATTATAATGAGCCCTAGGTTGATTTATGATGATTTTTGTACATATAGCTTGTTTATGGTGAGTTTGGAGCTTGTTGATGCTTGTTGGAGAATCTTGGTGTCTTAGATTGTGCTTGAAAGCTTATCTTTGGCTCAATTTGGGGTTTGGTGCATATTGGTGATCGGTCAAGGTATGGTTTTTGTTTTCTCTATGTAGTATATAATATTCATGGACACTTAGGTTAGTGACCCATAGGATAGGTTTGGATTTGAATGATGGTATGTGATGATTTGTTGATGATTTGATGATTGTTGAGTTTGATTATAATGATTAATAAGGATATGATGAGGATGAATGATTTGTGAAGTTGAGAAGTGATTTGTGTTGATATATAAATATATGATATTGATGATGATGAATTGGTAATGTAGTTGGAAAATTGTTAATGAGGGTTGATATATGTGATATATGGATGTTGATGTTGTGGATGAGGAAAATTGAAGGAAAAATATGGTAATCTTGGTTTAGTATGGCATAGAGGGTTAATTTTGATGAAAAGTGGAGTTTGGATTGAGTTGGTTTGGTTTTGGTTGGGTTTTACAATGAAATTGTGGAAATTGTGATTTTGGGTAAAAGTTAGTTTTTGGTGAACTTTGTCTGATCATAACTTTTGCCTTGGTTCTCAAAATTGGTTGAAATTTGTTTAGAATTAAAGTTCATTGAAAACTCTTTAAACCAATATAAAGTTTGCAAGATTTAAAATTTTGTAGAGGAAGTTATGATTATTCAAAGTTGGTGTTTAAAATCTGAAATTCTGCAGAGTTGCAGAATTTCAGGATTTTTGATATGTGCGCACGCATAACGTTGTGTGAATGCACAATCCTGCAAAATTCCTATTCTGTGCAGGTGCACAGACCTGTGCGTACACACAAGCAGGAACAGGCTCTCTGCTTACAGCGTTAGCACAGCTTGTGCGCTCGTGATGAATGGATTTCCTATCGGTAAAGAAATATAAAAATATAATCGCGTTGTAAGTATAGCTTCTAAACCAACGAAAAATCCTTTCGTACAAACATTTGGTTGTCACAAGTAACAAACCCAATAAAATTTATAAACCGAAGTATTCAAACCTCAGGTCATCTTCTCAAGGAATTGCAGGGAAGTATGATTTATTATTGGTTATGGAAAACAGTATTTTTGGGTTTTAAAAAGGTTTTGAACAAGAGAAATAAATTGCAAGAATTAATAAATTGATAACTAATAAAACTCTTGGCAAGGTATGAAAACTGGAAGTCCTATCCTAGTTATCCTTATCAATGGTGATGAGAATTATATTTTTGCTCCCATTCAGTCAACCTCTAACTATGAAGGTAAGTCAAGTGGATAAATCAATTTAACACCTAAAGTCCTAGTCAACTCCTAAGGAAAGACTAGAGTTATAGGAATCTAAATCAATCAGCAAAGATATCAATTATCAATCACGATGAGTTTGACAACTCAAGAGTTACCAATTAATCAACCAAAGCCAAAAGGGAAAAATCTAAATTATTTATATAAATTAAGGAAAGCAATCATAATTCTGAAATACCTCAAATTATATTAAATATAAAATCAATCTAAACATAAAGAGTTCATAAACTAAATTGAGAAAATAAGTAAAAGGAACATTGAACTTGGAACTGAAAAGAAATTGTAAGTTGAAATAATAAGAAATCCTAAATCCTTTAAGAGGAATCCTAATCCTAAATCCTAAGACAGAGGAGAGAGTCTCTCTCTCTCTCTCTAAAACTACATCTAAATTATGAAAAGTGAATTATTATGAATGAGTCGTCTCCCCCTGAATGGATGCATTTCCTCACTTTATAGCCTCTAATATGTATTTTCTGGACTGAAAACTGGGTCAAAAACTGCCCAGAAATCACCCCCAGCAATTTCTGGTTCGTACAGGTCGCGGCAAAGTGACGCGGAGGCGTCATCCACGTGTTTGCGTGGATTGAAATTCGCAGATGCAACGCGTGCGCGTCATCTATGCGTTCGTGTCGCCTAACTTCGGATCAGTTATGGCAAATTATATATCGTTGCGAAGCCCCGAATGTTAGCTTTCCAACGCAACTAAAACCACGTCATTTGGACCTTTGTAGCTCAAGTTATGGTTGATTTAGTACCAATAGGTCAGGCTGGATAGCTTTAGCAGTTCCTTCAGTTTCTTGTATTCCTTCCAGTTTTGCATGCTTCCTTTCCATCATCTAAGCCATTCCTGCTCTGTAGTCTCTGAAAACACTTAACACACATATCAAGGCATCAAATGGTAATAAGAGATGATTAAAATACACAAATTAAAGACTCTAAGAAGCAAGTTTTCAATCATAGAACAGATTCTGGGAAGGAATTGTAAAACCATGCAATTAGTATGAATAAGTGTGCAAAGGCTTGATAAAAGCCACTTGATTGAGCACAAGATAAACCATGAAATAGTGGTTTATCAGTGCGCACATCAATGAAGAATTGCGACCTGTGCGGACGCACAGCCTTGTGCGCACGCACAAGTCGGGAAGGATCGTCTGTTGGGAGCGCTAGCACACCCTGTGCCTGTGAACAGACCTTACAAGTTTTTATACCTGTGCATACGCACACACCTGTGCATACGCAAACTTTCAAAATCTTCTTGGGCGTGCGCACGCACACCCCTATGCAGACGCACACGCCCTGTTTCACAAATTTAATTTTGTTTTCAACCACTTCACCTTCCTAACAAGGTCGTAAGCTTCTATATCACCATTTTAAGGGTTTTGGGCTTAAATTTTGAGCATGGGAATATGGGAAATAGGCTGAAGGTTTTAGTTAATGATTATTATGAAATTAGAGAACTGAAGTTTATGTTTTTGGTGTACTGAGGATGGGTTAGTATAGTGAGAATGAAGAATGTAAATGTTGATTTGATAGTGGTTGAGATGAGTCGAGGACTCTGCTTGAAATGATGGGTCCATGATATATTGAAAATGTTTTGAAAACCATTACACTACTTTTATTGAAACTATGAGACGCTGTGCGCCCAGGCAGGGGCAAAGGTTGGATCCCACCTGTTCGAAGTTGCGGCGGCGGCGTAAGGGTGGTGGTTCGTCCTGCTTGTATTGAGATGTGACGTCGGTGGCAATAGATCCCGCTCGCATCCCTTCGGATCTCTAGAGCGTACATGCGAAAAACCCTGGATAGTGATCCGAGCACTATATCTCGGGGGTTCCCACTGATGATTCCGAAAGGCAACATCTCCATGGAGATGTGTCGGGTTGGCAGTTGAACCGACAATATCATATCACAGCCAGTAGGACATGCATTCATCATGTGCATTTTCTATCTGTTTGTATGCTTTGCCGACTTGAGATTGGTGCTTATTTGTATAACATGTCTAATTCTACTTGAGTTACTTATTGCTTTATATGCTTCTACTTGTGCTTTACTTGCATTGCTATTAATTATGCTTTCTATTGGGATTGAGGAAGTTCGGAAGGCGGTGGCGATGGGATCGCATGGAGGATAGGCTGGTGAAGGCTGTGGGACAGTGGATTTATATAATCATGCTTATTTCTTTTAGAATGCTTTAAGTTTGAATCTTGTGATGGATACGGAGTCTAGGATTGCCTTTGGCGTCCCGGGGTCTTATATCCTACATCACTGGGCACTATTACCATACTAAGAACCTCTGGTTCTCATACCATATTTCTGTTGTTGTTTTCAGATATAGGTCGCAACCCACCACGGTGAGTTGTTTTATTGGTGACACGAGCAGAGGATCCAGATATCTTTGGTAGCCTTTTATTTATTTTGTATATGTCTCTCAACTTTTGTATTTTGTTTTGCCTAGAGGCATGTATAGAGAGAACAAAACTTGTATAAGCCACTTTTAAACTTTAGTTTCCTCTTATCTGTATATTTGGCTAGGTGGCTTAAACTCCGTGAGCCGTGGTTAGTTTCGTATGATAATACACTATTATACTATTATTTTGGTTTATATTACACCTGTTTCTTGTGCTTTAAGTTAGACGCTTCGTTAGTTCGTTTTTGCGCTTTTAAATCCTGTTTTTTGAACTATATCCTTTATCAGGCTTCTAGATAATATTATTCCTTCCATATATTATATGTGTGAGCTTAGAACTATCGTAATCCTTGATTAATCTTTACTTTACGACACGAGGTAAAGCTTAGGCTAATTGGGGTGTTATAGGCACATTTTCAGAACCTTAGTTTCTCTGTAAGTCATGAACACTAAACCTCCTAGTTAAGGTTAAGAGCTCTGTTCATTTTTATGGATTAGAACTATTATTTTTCTATTTTAATTAATGTTTTCATTCAATTCTAAGCGTTGTTTTCGTTCTTTATCCTATGAATTGGGTGGAACGACAGTATGACCCTTTTCTACTTGAGTTCTTGTGATTCTCGAGAGAATTATCTTACTTGAACTACAACTTGAAAACAAATTCCTCCAAAATCGCTAATTACATGAACTAATTAGGATATGTGACATAAAATCCTGTTAACTTTGGGTAATTAGGGTTTTTGTGGTGCTAAACTAGTTTTCTGAACTTAACCCTCTAATCGGAATTAAGTGACCATGAATGTGGCGGTTAATGAAGGTTCGAGGAGGCTAAATAACTAAGAGATTAGGGTTTAGACATTTAAAGTTTGTAATAGAATGAATCATAAATTGTTAAAATAGTTGGTAAGAAATTTTAATTCGAAAAGATAAACATCTCCAAAATATTAAATGTTTTCTCATATTGTTTTTACACCAAACCTGTTTATTTCTTTCTTTATTGCTTATTTATTGTTTATGCGTTTCAACCAACCAAACCCTTTTTACTTCGTGGGATCGACTCTCACTCACCTGAGGTCACTACAAGAAACAATGTAATTATCGACCACAAAAATCGACGGCCAAATTTTCCGTCGATAATTTTTGAGGGCTTGACATCGATAAAATGAAAAAGAAATTATTAAAAATAAAATATTAAAATTGACAACAATGCCGTCTATTATTTTAGCAATTTTCAACACCTTGATATTATCGTCACATTACCAACGATATAATGGGTGATAATTGTTTTCCTTTAAAATTGATGGATTAGCTGTCTATTTTAATAATTATAATATCGATGGTTTTTTCTGTCGATAAATTTAAACCATGGAGATCTTCTTTTAAAATTAGATGGAGAGTGTAAATTTATTATATAAAATAGACGGCTAAAATGTTGATTTTTGTTTTAACTAAAATCGACGAAGTTACTGTCGATTTTTATCAAGAAGAAATTATGCCTGCATTTATTACCGCGTCCTTTGTTTCGCTTAATTTCCCAAACATTAACCCAAACCTCCAGAGAATCAAAGTTCAGAGTGAAGCTGCTTCTTCTTCTTCTCCAACACCTGAGAGTAGAGACTAGAGACGGAGTCACCATCACATAGAGAGGCAGAGAGCAGATTAGTAGAGCTTATTCTTCTTCGACGCTTGAGAAAACCAAACGTCCTCCGCCGAAGAGCAGAGCTTCTTCTTCTTCTTCTTGTTCTGCTTCTCTTCTGTTGAGCCCGTCGCCACGCCATCCTCTTCATGTAAGTTCCTCTCAATCTCTCTAATTATTATATCTAATTTTGCAGTTGTTGTATCTACAATTTTCATAATAAAATTCTTAATTTGTGTTTGTTAATAACAATCGCATCAATATTACTGAAATCTAGTTAGCATAATCAATTCATCACATTTCATCAATCGCTTCGTCTATCTGTGTCGTTGTTGCTGCTGCCTTCAATTGACCGTGCTCAATCAAAATCAGTTACTCTAAATCTTTCGTTCTTCAATAGATTTTTTTCATCAATAAAAAATTTGCTCAGCATTTGTAGACGATTCACTACTTTTCTCAATGATATAGGTCTTCAATTCAAAGATTGACGAAGGAAGAAAGGCATTGCGGGTGTTATCACTACTTTTGTTCATTTTTCTGTGTTATCCTGCAATTTTGTATTCTTTCTTCATGATTGACATGGATTTATAGGATTCTTCTTTATTTTTGGTGTTAGTTATCTAATTTTTTATTAGGTTAGATTCAATGTGTAGATCAACTATATGTAACATCATTTTATGCTGAAGAAATATGTAAAAAACTTCAGTGTCTTACAACGCTTTTTACTAGGGACATTAGAGACACTTTAAGCTTCTGCATAAAGGACATGTGAGTTATATACAAAGTTTACTGATCATTTTATTCTGTTAGTCTCTTATAATGTTTGCTGATCATTCTTGCACAGCTCAAGTGACTGGACACACGGAAGCAGTGATACCAAGGCACCTTCAGTAAGCTGTTTTGGTTAAGAGTTTGTATCTCCTTTGAAAGCTACTCTGAAGAACAGAATGTTGAAGGGTAATAAGCTTATATTAGTAGTCCATCAATCAATTTATGTGTGCACGTGTGTATTATTATTAGATGATATTTAGATGTAGCCTGATATTTTCCTTTTTTAAGTTTTGTTATATTTTTAACATTAAACTAAGCAAGTTAGTTATATTTTGATGTGATGATGATAAGTAGGTATATGATTGTTGACTAGATTTGAATGAAATGGATTTGTAGCTTATTGTTGTTCTTATACACCGTGAGCTTATTGTAATGAATACATGAGTATAGACAAAAACTGTTGGGAAAAAAATAGAAAAGAAAAGTTTAACAGGTTGCTGGATATAGCTTGACTGTAAAGGAACTTAAGGGACGTTGTAAAACAACAAAGTGATTAATGTAAAATGGTAATTTCTTAGATCTTTCTGGTTCTGTGCAACTGTTGCTGACTAGGTCAGAGTAAGAGGATTATTAGCACATGTTCAATACTTATTAGCCATTTTTCCTAAATACTCGCAGGAATTAGGAGAGAGAAGTTTGAATTGTTTAAAAGTTATCTTCATGTGAACAAATGATAAGAAAAGTTGTTTCCACCAAAAATAAAAAGGGTATCATGAGAAGAAAATGCTAAGAGTGCTGTACTAATTAATAAGGGAAAATAAATTGATCATGTTTGATGGCGGAAAATCACATCCGCACAAACTACCGGCAAGTATACTGGATCGCATCAAGTAGTAAAACTCACAAGAGTGAGGTCGATCCCACAGGGATTGATGGATCAAGCAATTTTAGTTAGGTGATGAGTCTAGTCAAGCTAATATTGAAAGGAGTTTGGTGAAATTTAATGGACAGAATATAAATTACAAGAAAATAAATGCTGGAAAGTAAAGGGCAAAAACTTAAATGGCTTACAATGTAAAGTACTAGAGAAATAAATGCAGAAAAGTAAATGACAAAAACTTAAATGGCAAGAAATGTAAATGAGCTGAATCTTAAATTGCAAGAAAGTAAAGGGAAGAATATAAATGGCGATGAAACTTAAATTGCATGAATTATATAGGAAATTGGGTGCTGGGAAAACTAAAGCAATAAATCAAAGCAAGTAAAGTAAATTCAAGGAAATCTAAATTGAATAATATCAAAAGAAAAGATTCATTAGGGATTGGAGATATCATAATCCATCATGAATCAAATGGGTCTCAACTTCCTTGTCAATCATATGAAGTAGATCTATGGTGGATTATAATGATTGAGTCTCAATTCCTTGGCAACCCAATCTCTCTAAACACAATCAATCTTGCCAATTCCTTGATCTAATTGTCATGAGAAGAGGTTAAACACATTCTCTTATCCATAAGCCACACAAATTCTAAAGACCACAATTCCTCCAGAGGCTCACAAAGGCATTCAATAGATTCAAACCCCCTTATGGAGTGAGTGAATCACAATCAATATAGAAGATATCCTATAGCTACAAAAAGCGGATTGAGAGGAAGAAGAATTTCATTCAATCATGTGAATTACAATAGATCTCCTCCCCTAATGAAATTGGGGTTTTGTTCATCATTGCTCAGCAAAATAAAAGAAGAAAAGAAAGTACATGAAAAGTAAAGAAAGTACAAAGAAAATGATTTCAGGGTTTCCCAATTAGGGTCCCTGCTTCCCAGCCTTTCTTCTACTTCAAAATCTATCCTATTTATACACTTTCCCAATCAATCTTCAAGTCTTTGGATGTGGGATTTGGCCTTAGTTGAAGCAAGTTAGGAGTGATTATTTGTGACGTTGATAAGGACCTTAGTTCACAAACATTTACAAGCTTGCATGGGTGCCATTTAGAATGGAAATTGGTGCTGATGTTAGTGACCAACGTTTGTGCACAAACATTGGCCAAAGTTCCTTTTAAAATCCTTTAGGAACGTTGCCACTGGCATTTGTTCACCAACATTGGTGCCGCCAATGTTCCCCTTGTGCGTACGCATCATGCCTTGTGTGTGCGAACACTTGCAAATTTTCCCTTTGTGAGTGTGCACACTAGCACTTTTTTAGCTCCAATTTGAAGAGTCATCAAAGACGTTGGTGGAAATGTTGGTGGCAATGTTGGCACACCAACGTTGGCACTCTTTTAGCTTGCAACGTTGGTGAGCTAGCTTTGGCCACCAACGTTGCTTTGTTGAGCTTGGAACGTTTCCAGCAACGTTGGTGAGCCAACTTTGGCCACCAACGTTGCTTTATTGAGCTTGGCATATTGGTGGGCAACGTTGGTGAGCCAACTTTGGCCACCAACGTTGCTTTCTTTCTCTTTTATCAATGTTTGTGGTAACGTTGGTGAGCTAACTTTGGCCACTAACATTGCTTCATTCTCCATAGGCAACATTTATGGCAACATTGGTGAGCCAACTTTGGCCACCAACGTTGCTTGTTATTCTTGAGCCAACGTTTATGCCAACATTGGTGAGCCAACTTTGGCCACCAACTTTGCTTCCTCTGCTTCTTCCTTGCCCTTCCTCTGCTTCTCCTCACCTATCATCAACCAAACAAATGCATCAAATCCTTGCCATAATCACAAGATTTTGCATCATTCATAGCATTAGGTGATTCTTGCATTCATCTCATGAAAATGCACATAATTAACAATGTTTAATTGAATCAAGACATGCATGCAATTCTCATCCAAATGCTTACTTATTGCCTAAGAAAGTGTTTGAAACCTAATGAAAACTAATGAAAAAGGCTTGTGAAACTAGCCTAAGATGCCTAGGCATCACAACACCAAACTTAAATCTTGCTTGTCCCCAACCTAAAGAAAGCCTGAACTCTTGGGAAATGTTGGTCAATGCCTTCTTGACCAAATTCTTTCCACCTCAAAAGATGAGTAAGCTCAGAGTGGATGTCCAAACCTTCAGATAGAAGGAAGGTGAATCCCTCTATGAAGCTTGGGAAAGATACAAGCAATTAACCAAAAGATGTCCTTTTGACATGTTTCCAGAATGGAGCATCATATGTATATTCTATGATGGTCTATCTGAAATGTCAAAGATATCATTGGATCATTCTAATGGTAGATCCCTTCAACTGAAAACACCTGCAGAAGCCCAGGAACTCATTGAGATGGTTGCAAATAACTAGTTGATGTACACTTCTAAAAGGAATCATGTGAATAATGGGGTAACTCAGAAGAAAGGAGTTCTTGAGATTGATACTCTGAACACCATATTGGCTCAGAACAAAATATTGACTCAGCAAGTCAATATGATTTCTCAGAATCTGACTGGATTGCAAGCTGCATCTGGTAGTGCTAAAGAAGCCTCCTCTGAAGGAGAAGCTTATGACCCTGAGAATCCTGCAATGGAAGAGGTGAACTACATGGGCGAATCCTATGGAAACACCTATAATCCTTCATGGAGGAATCATCCAAATTTGTCATGGAAGGATCAACAGAAGCCTCAACAAGGCTTCAATAACAATAATGGTGGGAGAAACAGGTTTGGCAATAGCAAACCTTTTCCATCATCTTCTCAGCAACAGACAGAGAATTCTGAGCAGAGCTTCTCTGGCTTAGCAAATATAGTCTCTGATCTATCTAAGGCCACTCTCAGTTTCATGAATGAAACAAGGTCTTCCATCAGAAATTTGGAGGCACAAGTGGGTCAGCTGAGTAAAAGAATTACTGAAACTCCTCCTAGTACTCTCCCATGCAATACAGAAGAGAATCCCAAAAGAGAGTGCAAGGCCATAACAATATCCAACACGGCCGATCCTGGAGAGAGTGAAAAGGCAGTGATTTCCAGTGAGGAAGACCTCAAGGGACTCCCACTGACCAATAAGGAGTTCCCTATTGAAGAACCAAAGGAATCTGAGGCTCATACAAAGACCATAGAGATTCCACTGAACTTACTATTATCTTTCATGATCTCTGATGAATATTCTTCCTCTAAAGAGGACGAAGACACTGTTGAAGAGCAAGTTGCTCAGTATCTAAGAGTAATCATGAAGCTGAATGCCAAGTTATTTGGTAATGAGACCTGGGAGGATGAACCTCCATTGCTCATCAATGAATTGAATACATGGATTCAGCTGACATTGCCTCAAAAGAAACCGGATCCCAGAAAGTTCTTAATATCTTGTACCATAGGCACCATGACCTTTGAAAGGGCTCTGTGTGACCTAGGGTTAGGTATTAACCTCATGACACTCTCTGTAATGGAGAAACTAGGGATCTTTGAGGTACAAACTGCAAGAATCTCACTAGAGATGGCAGACAAATCAATGAAACAGGCTTATGGACTTGTAGAGGATGTCTTAGTGAAGGTTGAAGGCCTTTACGTCCCTGTTGACTTCATAATCCTAGACACTGGGAGGGATGAGGATGAATCCATCATCTTTGAAAGACCCTTCCTAGCCACAGCAAGGGCTGTAATTGATGTGGACAGAGGAGAGTTAGTCCTGCAACTGAATGAGGACTACCTTGTGTTCAAGGCTCAAGGATCTTCCTCTGTAACCATGGAGTGGAAGCATGAAAAGCTTCTCTCAATACAGAGTCAAGCAGAGGCCCCACACTCAAACTCTAAGTTTGGTGTTGGGAGGCCACAATCATGCTCTAAGCAAAGTGGGCGTTTAACGCCCAGTCTGGCACCATTCTGGGTATTAAACACCAAAATTGGCAGGCAGACTGGCTTTAACGCTAGAAAGGACTGTCTGGTGTCTGGCTGGCATTAAACGCCAGAAAGGGGCATCAGCCTGGCGTTTGACGCAGGAAAGGTAGTAGAGCTGGCGTTAAACACCAGCATTGGCACACAATGGGCGTTTAAACGCCAGAAAGGTGCAGGGATGAGAATTCCTTGACACCTCAGGATCTATGGACTCCACAGGATCCCCACCTATCCCAACTCACTCTTTCTCCTCTTCACACCTTCTTATAACACCCTTCACCGAACCTCATCCACCTATCAAATCCTACCCTCTTCCCCATTATATTTTCACCACTCACACATCACACACATTTTAACCCCCCTTGGCCGAATTCACCACACACTTTCATCTCCTCCATTTCTTTTTCTTCTCCTCCTTTCTTTTTTCTTTTGCTACTGAACGAGCAAACCTTTTAAGTTTGGTGTGGAAAAAAAGCTCTGCTTTTTGTTTTTCCATAACCATTAATGGCACCTAAGGCCGGAGAAACCTCTAGGAAGAGGAAAGGGAAGGCAGTTGCTTCCAACTCTGAGACATGGGGGATGGAGAGATTCATCTCAAAAGCCCATCACTAGAAAGAGGATGGAGCAAACAAGAGAACCCACTCATGGACCTCAACAAGAGCGTGAGGAAGTCCCTCATCAAGAAATCCCTGAGATGCCTCAAGGGATGTATTTCCCTCCACACAACTATTGGGAGCAACTCAACACCTCTTTAGGAGATTTGAGTTCCAATATGGAGCAACTAAGGATGGAGCACCAAGAGCACTCCATTATCCTCCATGAAATTAGAGAGGACCAATGAGCCATGAGGGAGGAGCAACAAAGGCAAGGAAGAGACACTGAGGAGCTTAAGCACTCCATAGGATCTTCAAGAGGAAGAACTAGCCGCCACCACTAAGGTGGACCCGTTCTTTAATTTCCTTGTTATTTACGTTTTGTGTTTTTCGTTCCTTATGCTTTATGTTTTGTCTATGTTTGTGTCTTTATTACATGATCATTAGTGTCTAGTGTCTATGCCTTGAAGTTATGAATGTCCCATAAATCCTTCACCTTTCTTAAATGAAAAATGTTTCTAATTGCAAAAGAACAAGAAGTACATGAATTTCGAATTCTATCTTAAAATTAGTCTAATCATTTTGATGTGGTGTCAACACTTTTTGTTTTCTAAATGAATGCTTGAACAGTGCATATTTTTTGATAGTGAAGTTTATGAATGTTAAAATTGTTGGCTCTTGAAAGAATAATGAAAAAGGAAAAATGTTATTGATAATCTGAAAAATCATAAAATTGATTCTTGAAGCAAGAAAAAGCAGTGAAAAATACAAAGCTTGCGAAAAAAAAAGAAAGAAAAAGAATAAGCAAGTAGAAAAAGCCAATAGTCCTTTAAACCAAAAGGCAAGCATAAAGAGTATCCAAGGCTTTGAGCATCAGTGGATAGGAGGGCCCAAAGGAATAAAATCCTGGCCTAAGCGGCTAAATCAAGCTGTCCCTGACCATGTGCTTGTGTCATGAAGGTCCAAGTGAAAAACTTGGGACTGAGTGGTTAAAGTCGTGATCCAAAACAAAAGAGTGTCCTTAAGAACTTTGGACACCTCTAACTGGGGACTTTAGCAAAGCTAAGTTACAATCTAAAAAGGTTCACACTACAAAAAAAAGGCCTGTCGGCACACTTTTTTCTTGCCACGCTTTTAAAGCGTGCCCAAAAGTGGTCTCTGGCCACGCTTTTGCGAGGGTGGCCACTGATTTGAGATTTGGCCACGCTTTTTTCGCTACGCTTAAAAAGCGTGGCCATAGAGAGAAATCGGCACGCTTTTACGAGGGTGGCCATTTATTTGAAATTTGGCCACGCTTTTTTACTGCCACGCTTGAAAAGTGTGGCGATAGAGGAAAATCGGCACGCTTTTACGAAGGTTGCCACTGATTAAAAATTTGGCCACCCTTTTTTGTCATGCTTAAAAGCGTGGCCATAGAGAGAAACGGAGAAACTTTTAAAAGCGTGGCAAAAATTTTTTTATCTTGGCACATTTTTAAAGCGTCCCCATTTCCAATAACTCTATTGATACCCCTAAAAAAGCGTGGCGAAAAAGTTTCCACTGAAAACAAAAAAAAACCCTCCGAATCCCAAACACGCTACACTAACTCATCAGACGTGTACTCTTCTCCTCTATAACACTCTAAAAACCCTAACACTCTAAAAACCCTAACACTCAGCAAGTCATCCTCGTCCAAAGCTCTCTTCTTACTAACACTCGCATTCAACTTCACCAAATAATGGCCACCGCACATTAACAAACCCTTCAAATCTCTTCACTTTCATCTTCCGGCTCTCTTTCTCTCTCCTCTGCTTTCTCCATCTCCTTCATTTCCAGCCGCCGCGCTGCCCGCCCCCTCGTCGTCTTCGTCTCTGCCGGCCTCGACGCAAAGCCCACGGTTCTCGTCGCCGAGAAGCTCGGCGAGGCGGGCCTCAACTTGCTCAAGGAGTTTGCTAACATGGACTGCAGCTACAACCTCAGCCCTGAGGAGCTCTGCACTAAGATCTCGCTCTGCAATGCGCTAATCGTCAGGAGTGGAACCAAGGTCACGCGCGAGGTGTTTCAGTCCTTCGCCGGCAGGCTCAAGGTCGTCGGAAGGGCCGGCGTCGGGATCGACAATGTGGATCTGGCTGCCACCACCGAGCATGGCTACCTGGTGGTTAATGCCTCCACCGCCAACACCGTCGCCGCTGCTGAGCACGGGATCGCGATTCTCGCAACCATGGCTAGGAACGTTGCTCAGGCTAACACGTCCGTCAAAGCTGGTTAGTTTCAAATCTCTTTTAAGTATTTCGTCGAGCACCTTGTTTCTTTAGATTTGTTTTAGATCCCTGTTATTGAAGTACGCCAGTTGATTTGTTCGTCAAGAATATTGAACTCTCAATTGTTGTATCGTTGTGTGTGCTGAAGTGAAGTAGCTTGAAGGCTTGAACAGGGGAAAAAGATTTTCGAAGATTCACCGTTTCTTTTCGAAGATCCAGAACCGTCGCCGCACTTTGTTTAAAGAAAAAAGCAAAAGTATTACTGAAGGGATTAATTTCACAATTTTATTAACTGTTCGTTAAGAGTTCCTATTGGAGGAAGTTGATCCCTAGTTACAAAACTTGAGAACATTTGCAAGAAATTAAAGTGGGTATACACATTAAGGCAATAAAAGGGTCAGATGCAAAACGGGATATTGAGGTTAAGATTTTAACATTCATACCAATAAAGAATTATTAGCCTAATTTATGGAGAGTTGGGAAACATTTGTGATTTCTATGCTTGGGAGAAAAGACTTTGAATGGTATTATCTTATCCTAACATTTTGCTGTCATTTTTTATCAACTCTTGGTCAAAATCTGATCTGAAGCACAAGTTGCTGTCATTTTGTAAACATTGACATATAAGCAAATCATACATTGTTTACTTAAGGCTTTGCATTAATCTTAGGTTTTTATGTGTGTGTATATGTTTTGTTCTTTTTTGTTGAAATTGATTGCTTATCCTATATGGAATTGTCTCCATGTCAGTGAATTTGTTCTTTTTATAGAGAATCAAAGCTTGGCATTAATCATATGTTCTCTTTCTTCATGAAACGGCATGTGATGTAACTTTCTCAAACAGGCTATGGAAAATGGGTTCCTTTAAGCAGTTTCCAGATTCCACCTTTGAATCAAGTTGGTTTGATTGGATACAAGGTAATTCAACCATCACTCAGTTGTCAACTTCAACAGTATGAACTTGTCTGTTCTTTTAAAACATGTGTGTTTCTTTTTTGGTTATTCACATTTTGCTGCTGAGGATCCCTAGGACTGCCATATGTTGTCGTGTGACATCCCAAAAGGCTTAGGTTTTGTTTTTGACAACTTGATGTATGTCTACCAACTATTGTTTGAAGATTTATGATTTATATTACTGTACGTCTGTACTGCCTCAGTTATTATAATCTTAGGTAGTTGATCAGAGTAATAAGGGGAAGATAAGATAAATATACCTGTATATTTTTTTTTCTGGGAAATGTATTGCCCTTATCATTGCCTCTGTTGTAGTTTATTAGAAAATAATGAAACTAATTTACTCTCTAATGACACTAGTGTTCCTGTTCTAGTTAGTGTTCTTGACAAAGATCTTAGTTAGGAAACTGTGATTCTGCATCTTAGTAAGGAGAGAATTTGGTGTCTAGGAACTCAGGAGAGGAAGGAATGAGATCTTATATTCGGCTCTTTACAATATTTGGGGTTGAGTTCCAAGTTTATAAGGAATGTTTATGTGTATTCCATGCATTTTGGTATAGAGATTCATCCTGTTCAAAATTCACAAAGTTACAGGGTATGGTGCATTGGAGCCTAAGGAATTTAATGGGTCTTCATAAATTGATCATTTTGTATTAAAGTTGAATGATTAGTAATTATTGGATTTTTATGCTTTGTCTAATTATTCTTCTATTTCAGATTGATTTTTCACTAGCATTGTGGTAGTTCATTGATTTATCATTGCTTGATTCTATAAAGGAGATGGTGCCAATTGCTAAGGTAATAGTTGTGATAATAATATATGGCTTCAAGGTTGCTTTTATTAAAGTAGAGCTTTTTCAATTCATATACCATAATGGAAAGAGTATGGTGTGTTCATTTCGGTTGCAGCAAGGGAAGCCAATTCACTTCTGGAAAGCTGCATCGTTATAGTTTTGGGGCCATCTCTTATTAATTGAACTAATCAAAATTTAATTTTTCCGAATGGAGTTCAATTCTTGAGTAGATTAATATAAACAAATCAATCAAGATATTTAGGGGAAACAAATATGCCTCCAAAGAAATGAAACAAGCAAAGATCTCTTTCCTATATGAATCTTTGACTGGTTTTTGAGTGTATATATGTCAGGTTTGAGTGGATGTATTTCAATTGATTCAATGCATAATCTGATTTTATTTATTTTATATTCTAGGAGGTTCAAGCTTCAGCTAAGGAGGCAGCTGAAACAGTGGTTTTGGTCATTGATGAGGAAGGTGTGGAGTCACTCATATCAGAGCTTGAAAAAGGTGTTAACGAGCCAAAATTGTTTTGGTTTTCACACAAGAACAATTTTCTTGTTCTTCAAATCACAAATTGACTTTTTCTTTTATTGTGGCTTTGTTGATGTGTATCTTGTATTTTTTAAATAATAAATTTTATTTTTTTTGTTGACAAATGTGATGAAAGTTTATGTATGTTGGATTGGTTAATTTAAAATTATTTAAAAAATTTTTCCATCATTTAAATTAGTCATTTAAACTATGATTTTAAATTATATGTTAATTTTGCAATGTTTAATTAGGAAGATTCATAAACAAGTATAGTCATAAGTATTTTGATCTAACTTATAGTTATATTTTCAGCTATTGGCATGCTTTTTAAGCATAGCCATATCTTCTCATTATCATCAATAGGCACACTTATAAAGCGTAGCCATATTTTTTTTATTGGCACGCTTAAAAAGTGTAGCTATATCTTCCCTCATCGGCATACTTTCAAAGTGTATCCAAAACCACCCCATTGGGCACACTTCCAAAAGCGTGGCGATATGTAAACCTATCGGTACGCTTTTCAAGCGTATCTATAGGTTAAAACCTATGGCGATGCTTTTTAAGCGTGGCAAGAGATGAAAGTGTGCCAACAAAAAAAAACATGCCATTAGATTCATAAAAGCGTGACGATAGAGCAATCGGCACGTTGGTGGATGTCTCTTTCAAAAGCGTGCCGATAGCTCAAAAAGCGTGGCAAAAAGCTATTGGCACGCTATTTTGCACTTTTTGGCACGCTTTTAAAGCATGGCAGAAAGCTTATTTTCTTGTAGTGTCACCCAGTTATGTGTCTGTGGCATTTATGTATCCAGTGGTAATACTGGAAAACAAGATGTTTAGGGTCACGACCAAGACTCATAAGTAGCTGTGTTCAAGAATCAACATACTAAACAAGGAGAATCAATAACACTATCTTAATTCTGAGATCCTATAGATGCCAATCATTCTGAATTTCAAAGGATAAAGTGAGATGCCAAAACTGTTCAGAAGCAAAAAGCTACAAGTCCCGCTCATCTAATTAGAACTAAGCTTCATTGATATTTTGGGATTTATTGTATATTCTCTTCTTTCTTTCCTATTTTGTTTTTAGTTGCTTGGGGACAAGCAACAATTTAAGTTTGGTGTTGTGATGAGCGGATAGATTATAAGCTTTTTGGCCTTCTTTTTAGGTAGTTTTTAGTATGTTTTAGTTACTTTTTAATATATTTTTATTAGTTTTTATGAAAAAATCACATTTTTGGAATTTACTAGGAGTTTGTGTTTTTCTGTGATTTCAGGTATTTTCTGGCTGAAATTGAGGGACTTAAGCAAAAATCTGATTCAGAGGCTGAGAAAGGACTGCAGATGTTGTTGGATTCTAACCTCCCTACACTCGAAGTGGATTTTCTGGAGCTAAAGAAGCCCAATTGGCGCGCTGTCAATTGCGTTGGGAAGTAGACATCTTGGGCTTTCCGGCAATGTATAATAGTCCATACTTTGCCCGAGATTTGATGATCCAAACTAGTGTCCAAACGCCCACCAGAGACCCTTTTCTGGAGTAAAACGCCAGAACTAGCACCAAAGCTGGCGTTTAACTCCAAGGATGGCCTATGCATGTGAAAGCTTCAAGGCTCAGCCTAAACACACACCAAGTGGGCTCCGGAAGTGGATTTCTGTACTACCTACTCGTTTTCTGTAAACCTAGTTTACTAGTTTAGTATAAATAGCACTTTTTACTATTGTATTCGAAGTCTTTTTTGACCTTTTGGGAGTTCTTCGAACCCTTTTTGAAGGCTGGCCATTTGGCATGCCTAGACCATTTTGTTCTTATGTATTTTCAATGGTGAAGTTTCTACACCTCATAGATTAAGGTGAGGAACTCTGCTGTTCCTCATGAATTAATGCAAGTACTATTGTTTTTCCTTCAATTCACGCCTACTTCTTCTCCAAGATATACACTTGTACTTAATTCATTTAAGTCAGACGGAAGGGGTGACCTGTGACAATCATGCATATTGCCATCAAATCTCGACCAAAGTATAGACTATTATACATTGCTGGAAAGCCCAAGATGTCTACTTTCCAACACAATTGAGAGCGCGCCAATTGGGCTTCTGTAGCTCAAGAAAACCCACTTCGAGTGCAGGGATGTCAGAATCCAACAACATCTTCAGTTCTTTTTCAGCCTTTGAATTAGATTTTTGCTCAGGCCGCTCAATTTCAGCCAGAAAATACTTGAAATCACAAAAAAAACACACAAACTCATAGTAAAGTTCAGAAATGTGATTTTTGCATAAAAACTAATAATTATATACTAAAAACTAACTAAATCATACTAAAAACTACTTAAAAACAATGCCAAAAAGCGTATAAATTATCCGCTCATCACAATACCAAACTTAAATTATTGCTTGTCCCCAAGCAACTGAAAATAAAATAATATAAAAAGAAGAGAATATACAATAAATCTCATAATATCAATGAAACTTAGTCCCAATTAGATGAGCGGGGCTAGTAGCTTTTTGCTTCTGAACAGTTTTGGCATCTCACTTTATCCTTTGAAATTTAGAATGATTGGCATCTATAGGAACTCAGAATTTAGATAGTGTTATTGATTCTTTTAGTTCAGTATGTTGATTCTTGAACACAACTACTTTATGAGTCTTGGCCGTGACCCTAAGCACTTTGTTTTCCAGTATTACCACCGGATACAAAAATGTCACGGACACATAACTGGGTGAACCTTTTCAGATTGTGACTCAGCTTTGCTAAAGTCCCCAGTTAGAGGTGTCCAGAGTTCTTAAGCACACTCTTTCTGCTTTGGATCACGACTTTAACCACTCAGTCTCAAGCTTTTCACTTGGACCTTCATGACACAAGCACATGGTTAGGGACAGCTTGATTTAGCCGCTTAGGCCAGGATTTTATTCCTTTGAGCCCTCCTATCCATTAATGCTCAAAGTCTTGGATCTTTTTTACCCTTGCCTTTTGGTTTAAAGGGCTATTGGCTTTTTCTGCTTGCTTTTTCTTTTTCTTTCTTTCTTTTTCGCCATTTTTTTTTGCAAGCTTTGTTATTCACTGCTTTTTCTTGCTTCAAGAATCAATTTTATGATTTTTCAGATTATCAATAACATTTCTCTTTGTTCATCATTCTTTCAAGAGCCAACAATTTTAACATTCAATAAACTTTACTATCAAAATTATGCACTGTTCAAGCATTCATTCAGAAAACAAAAAGTATTGCCACCACATCAAAATAATTAGACTAATTTCAAAATAAAATTTGAAATCCATGTACTTCTTGTTCTTTTATAATTAGGAACATTTTTCATTTAAGAAAGGTGAAGGATTTATGGGACATTCATAGCTTCAAGGCATAGACACTAGACACTAATGATCATGTAATAAAGCACAAACATAGATAACACATAAAGCATAAAAATTGAAAAACAGAAAGATAAGAACAAGGAAATCAAAGAACGGGTCCACCTTAGTGATGGCGGCTAGTTCTTCCTCTTAAAGATCCAATGGAACGCCTGAGCTCCTCTATATCTCTTCCTTGCCTTTGTTGCTCTTCCCCTCATGGCTATTTGATCCTCTCTAATTTCATGGAGAATAATGGAGTGCTCTTGGTGCTCCATCCTTAGTTGCTCCATATTGGAACTCAAATCTCCCAAAGAGGTGTTGAGTTGCTCCCAATAGTTATGTGGAGGAAAATGCATCCCATGGGGCATCTCAGGGATTTCTTGATGAGGGACTTCCTCAAGCTCTTGTTGAGGTCCATGAGTGGGCTCTCTTATTTGCTCCATCCTCTTTTTAGTGATGGGCTTGTCCTCTTCAATGAGGATGTCTTCCTCTATGACAAATCCAGCTAAATTGCATAGGTGACAGATGAGATGAGGGAAGGCTAACCTTGCTAAAGTGGTGGTTATGTCAACCACTTTGTAGAGTTCTAGAGATATGACCTCATGAACTTCTACTTTCTCTCCAATCATGATGCTATGGATCATGATAGCCCGATCTACAGTCACTTCGGATTGGTTGCTAGTTGGAATGATGGAGCGTTGGATGAATTCCAACCATCCTCTAGCTACGGGTTTAAGGTCATGCCTTCCCAATTAAACCAGCTTGCCTTTGGAGTCTCTTTTTCACTGAGCTCCTTCTACACATATGTCCATAAGGACTTGGTCCAACCTTTGATCAAAGTTGACCCTTCTAGTGTAGGGGCGCGCATCTCCTTGAATCATTGGCAAGTTGAATGCCAACCTTACATTGTCTGGACTGAAATCTAAGTATTTTTCCCGAACCATTGTAAGCCAATTCTTTGGGTTCGGGTTCACACTTTGATCATGGTTCTTAGTGATCCATGCATTAGCATAGAACTCTTGAACCATTAAGATTCTGACTTGTTGAATGGGGTTGGTGAGAACTTCCCAACCTCTTCTTCGAATCTCATATCGGATCTTCGGATACTCATTCTTCTTGAGCATGAAAGGAACCTCATGGATCACTTTCTTCTTGGCCACAACTTCATATAAGTTGTCTTGATGGACCTTTGAGATGAATCTCTCCATTTCCCATGACTCGGAGGTGGAAGCTTTTGCCTTCCCTTTCCTCTTTCTAGAGGTTTCTCTGGCCTTAGGTGCCATAAATGGTTATGGAAAAACAAAAAGCAACACTTTTTCCACACCAAACTTAAAAAGTTTGCTCGTCTTCGATCAAAGGAAGAAAGAAGGACGGAGAAGAAGAAGAAATGGAGGAAAAGGAGAGTGAAGAAAAGTTCGGCCAAGGAGGGGAGAAGTGTGTATGATGTATGAAAATAAAAGAGTGATGAGGGGTTTATATAGGAGTGGAAGAGAGGGGTGTCCATGTGTGAGGGTTAGGTTGGGAGGGAAAGTTTTTGAATTTTGAATGGTGGGGTAGGTGGGGTGTTTGGGGAAGAGTGGATGGAGGTGATTGGTGAAGGGTATTGGGGAAGAGCAATGGAGGTGATTGGTGAGGGGTATTTGGGGAAGGGTGTTATTGGAATGTGTGAAGAAGAAAGAGAGTGAGTTGAGATAGGTGGGGATCCTGTGGAGTCCATAGATCCTGAGGTGTCAAGGATTTCTCATCCCTGCACCATTCTGGCGTGTAAACGCCCTCTGAGTGCTAATCCTGGCATTAAACGCTAGGTTGCTGCCCATTTCTGGCGTTTAACGCCAATTTTTCTTCTCTTTCTGGCGTTGAACGCCAACTTGGTGCCCTTTTCTGCCGTTAAACGCTAATCTGATGCCCTTTTCTGGCGTTAAACACCCAGAATGGTGCCAGACTGGGCGTTTAACGCCCATTTTGCTACCCTTACTGGCGTTTAAACGCCAGTAAGCTCCTCCTCCAAGGTGTGCTGTTTTTAATGCTGTTTTTGAGTTTGCTTTAATTTTTGCAGTTGTTTTTGTGAGTCCACATGATCATCAACCTAAAGAAAACATAAAATAACAAGGGAAAATGGAAATTTAACATAGATAAATAAAGATTGGGTTGCCTCCCAATAAGTGCTTCTTTAATGTCAATAGCTTGACAGTGAGCTCTCATGGAGCCTCACAGATTCTCAGAGCATGGTTGGGGCCTCCCAACACCAAACTTAGAGTTTGAATGTGGGGGCTCTGTTTGACTCTATATTGAGAGAAGCTTTTCATGCTTCTTCTCCATGTGTACAGAAGGAGATCCTTGAGGCTTAAACACAAGGTAGTCCTCATTCATTTGAAGGACCAACTCTCCTCTGTCAACATCAATCACAGCTTTTGCTGTGGCTAGGAAAGATCTGCCAAGGATGATAGATTCATCCTTATTCTTCCCAGTGTCCAGGATTATGAAGTCAGCAGGGATGTAAAGGCCTTCAACCTTCACTAAGACATCCTCTACAAGTCCATAAGCCTATTTCCTTGAAGTGTTTGCCATCTCCCGTGAGATTCTTACAGCTTGTACCTTAAAGATCCCTAGTTTCTCCATTACAGAGAGTGGCATGAGGTTTACACTTGACCCTAGGTCACACAGAGCCTTCTCAAAGGTCATGGTGCCAATGGTGCAAGGTATTAAGAACCTTCTAGGATCCGGTTTCTTTTGAGGTATCTTCAGTTGAGCCAAGGTGTTTAGTTTATTAATGAGCAATGGAGGTTCATCCTCCCAAGTCTCATTACCAAATAATTTGGCATTTAGCTTTATGATTGTTCCAAGGTACTTAGCAACTTGTCTTCAGTAATATCTTCATCCTCTTCAGAGGAAGAATACTCATCAGAGCTCATGAATGGCAGAAGTAGGTTCAATGGAATCTCTATGGTCTCTATATGAGCCTCAGATTCCCTTGGTTCATCAATAGGGAACTCCTTTTTGTCCAGAGGACATCCCATGAGGTTTTTTCTCACTGGGAATCACGTCCTCCTCACACTCTCCAGGTTTGGCCATATTGGTCATGGTTATGGCCTTGCACTCTCTCTAGGGATTTTCTTCTGTATTGCTTGGGAGAGCGCTAGGAGGAGTTTCAGTAATCTTTTTACTCAATTAACCCACTTGTGCCTCCAAATTTCTAATGGAGGTTCTTGTTTCATTCATGAAACTTAGTGTGGTCTTAGATATATCAGAGACTATGGTTGCTAAGCCAGAACGATTCTGCTCAGAGTTCTTTGTCTGTTGCTGAGAAGATGATGGGAAAGGTTTGCTATTGCCAAACCTGTTTCTTCCACCATTATTGTTGTTGAAGCCTTGTTGAGGCTTCTGTTGATCCTTCCATGAGAAATTTGGGTGATTCCTCCATGAAGAATTGTAGGTGTTTCCATAGGGTTCTCCCATGTAATTCACCTCTTCCATTGCAGGATTCTCAGGGTCATAAGCTTCTCCTTCAGAGGGGGCTTCTTTAGCACTGCCAGATGCAGCTTGCAATCCAGTCAGATATTGAGAAATTATATTGACTTGTTGAGTCAATATTTTGTTATGAGCCAATATGGCATTCAGAGTGTCAATCTTAAGGACTCCTTTCTTCTGAGTTGTTCCATTACTCACAGGATTTCTTTCAGAAGTGTACATGAACTAGTTATTTGCAACCATTTCAATGAGTTCCTGGGCTTCTGCAGGCATTTTCTTCAGATGAATAGATCTGCCCGCAGAATGGTCCAATGACATCTTGGATAACTTAGATAGACCATCATAGAAGATACCTATGATGCTCCATTCTGAGAGCATGTCAGAGGGACACCTTCTGATCAATTGCTTGTATCTTTCCCAAGCTTCATAGAGGGATTCACCTTCCTTCTATTTGAAGGTTTGAACTTTCACTCTAAGCTTACTCATCTTTTGAGGTGGAAAGAATTTAGCTAAGATGGCATTGACTAGCTTTTCCCAAGAGTTTAGGCTGTCTCTAGGTTGTGAGTTCAACTATATACTAGCTTTGTCTCTTACAGCAAAAGGAAAAAGCATGAGTCTATAGACCTCAGGATCAACTCTATTGGTCTTAATAGTGTCACAGATTTGCGAAAATTGAGCCAAGAACTGATGAGGATCTTCCAATGGAAGTCAATGAAACTTGCAATTCTGTTGCATCAGAGAAACTAGTTAAGGCTTAAGCTCAAAGTTGTTTGCTCCAATGGCAGGAATAGAAATGCTTCTCCCATAAAAATCGGGAGTTGGTGCAGTAAAGTTACCAAGCACCTTCCTTGCATATATTATTGGCATTGTTGTTATTTTCGGCTACCATGTCTTCTTCTTTTTTGAAAATTTCTGTCAGGTCCTCTCCAGAGAGTTATGCTTTAGCTTCTCTTAGCTTCCTCTTCAGAGTCCTTTCAGGTTCAGGATCAGTTTCAACAAGCATGTCTTTATCTTTGTTCCTACTCATATGAAAGAGAAGAAAACAAAGAAAGTATGAAATCCTCTATGTCACAGTATATAGATTCCTTGATGTGTCAGAGAAAAAGAAGAATAGAAGGATGAGGTAGATAAAGAAGAATTCGAACTTATAGAGAGAGAGGGGGTCCGAATTATCAAAGGAGGATAAGTGTTAGTGATTAAATAGAAAGGGATGGGAGAGATAAGAAATTTGAATATTAAAATTAAAATAATTAATTAATTAAAAAGATTTTTGAAAAAGTAGTTAGTGATTTTCAAAAATTAGAGAGAGAAAGATAGTTAGGTGGTTTTGAAAAAGATGAGAAATAGTGAAAAGATTTGAAAAGTAATTTTTGAAAAGATAAGAAGTTAGAAAAGATTTTTGAAATCAAAATTTGAAAAAGATATGTTTGAAAATATATGATTGAAAAACAAATTAAAAAAAAAGATTTGATTTTTAAAATTGATGACTTGACTAACAAGAAATTAAAAGATATGATTCTAGAATTCAAATATTGAACCTTTCTTAACAAGAAAGTAACAAACTTGAAATTTTTGAATCACAACATTAATTGTTAGCAAGGATTTTCGAAAATATTAAAAGAAAAATAAAAAATATTTGATTTTGAAAAAGATATGATTGATATGAGAAGATATGAAAAAGATAAGATTTTGAAAAATTAGTTTTAAAACTTGAAAAATTAAAAAGGATTTGAATTGAAAACAAAACTACCTCCTTGGTGCTATCCTGGCGTTAAACGCCCAGAATGGTATCCATTCTAGCGTTTAACGCCCACTTGGCTACCTCCTTGGGCGTTAAACGCCTAGCCAGGTACTCTGGCTGGCGTTTAAATGCCAAAAATTCCTTCTTCAATGGGCATTTTGAACGCCTAGTTTTTTCTCTGTGATTCCTCTGCTGTATGTTCTGAATCTTCAATTCTCTGTATTATTGACTTGAAAAGACATAATTTTGAATTTTTTTTGAATTTTTAATGATGAGAGAGAAAAATAACAAAATGAAACTAATCATGAAAAACTAAGATCAAATAAACAATGCATGCAAGAACACTTTGAATATCAAGATGAACATCAAGAACATATTTTTTTTTGAAAATTTTTAAGAAAAGAAAGACATGCCAGACACCAAACTTAGAAATTTTCATACTAGAGACACTAACAATTTGAGAATGCACATGAGAAACAACAAAAGACACAAAACCAGAGAATTTAAAGATCAGACAAAGAAAATCATCAAGAATAACTTGAAGATCAATGAAGAACACAATGCACGAGTTTTCGAAAAATGCAAGAAAAACAAAAATATGCAATTGACAACAAACTTAAAATCTGACACTAGACTCAAACAAGAAACACAAAAAATATTTTTGATTTTATGATTTTAAAATTTTTTTGTATTTTTTTCGAAAATTATTTTGAAAAGAAAATAAGAAACTCAAAATTTTTAATAAGAATTCCAGGAATCATGCAATGTTAGTCTAAAGTTTCAGTCTAAAAAAAAGATTAGACATGGCTAACCAAACTTCAGCAGGACATTACATACAACAGCCAAATTGATGGGAATCAACTAGCTCTTGTGATGATAAAAACATCATCTGAAACTCTAGAATTCATTTTTAAAAATTCTGAAGAACAAAATAAAAAGAAAAATACCTAATCTAAGCAACAAGATGAACCGTCGGTTGTCCAAACTCGAACAATCCCCGGCAACGGCGGCAAAAACTTGGTACACAAAATCGTGAGTTCTCACTTCTCTCACAACTCCGTGCAACTGACCAGCAAGTGCACTGGGTCGTCCATGTAATACCATACGTGAGTAAGGGTCAATCCCACGGAGATTGTCGGCTTGAAGCAAGCTATGGTCATCTTGTAAATCTCAGTCAAGCGAATTCAAATGGTTATGGGGTTTTGATAATTAAAAGATGAATAAGACATTAAATAAGATAGAGATACTTATGCAATTCATTGGTGGAAATTTCAGATAAACGTATGGAGATGCTTTATTCCTCCTGAATCTCTACTTTCCTACTGCCTTCATCCAGTCATGCGTACTCCCTTCCATGGAAAGCTGTATGTTAGGGGATCACCGTTGTCAGTGGCTACTGTCCGTCCTCTCAGTGAAAATGGTCCGGCTACGGGTTACGTAGGGCTAATCATCTGTCGGTTCTTGATCGTGTCGGAATAAGATCCATTGATCCTTTTGCGCACTGTCACTGCACCCAGCACTCGCGAGTTTGAAGCTCGTCACATTCATCCCATCCTAAATCCTACTCGGAATACCACAGACAAGATATAGACTTTTCGGATCTCAAGAATGCTGCCAATTGATTCTAGCTTATACCACGATGACTCTGATCTCACGGAATGGAAAGTTCTGTTGTCAGGAGAGGGGCAACCATGCGTCATGGACCAGGAGGCCAAGAGATATGCATTCAAGCTTGTTTTCAGGTAGAACGGAAGTGGTTGTCAGGCACGCGTTCATAAGTGAGAATGGTGATGAGTGTCACTTGATCATCACATTCATCATGTTGAAGTGCAAATGGATATCTTAGAACAAGAATAAGCTTGAATTGAATATAAAACAGTAGTAATTGCATTAATTCATGAGGAGCAGCAGAGCTACACACCTTAATCTATGAGGTATAGAAACTCCACCGTTGAAAATACATAAGAACAAGGTCTAGACATGGCCGAATGGCCATGCCTCCCAAATAACATGAAACAATTGAAAAGGGTTCAAAGACCTGATCCCAAGATCAAAGATGATCAAAAGATGAAAAGACAATAGTAAAAGGTCCTATTTATCGTGAACTAGTAACCTAGGGTTTACAAAAATAAGTAAATGATGCAGAAATCCACTTCTGGGGCCCACTTGGTGTGTGCTTGGGCTAAGCATTGAAGCTTTCACGTGCATAGGCTTCTCTTGGAGTTAAACGCCAGCTCTGGTGCCAGTTTGGGCGTTTAACTCCAGCTTTTATGCCAGTTTTGGCGTTTAACGCCAAAAAAAGGTCTCTGACTGGCGTTTTGACGCCAAATTGGGCCATCAAATCTCGGAAAAAGTATGGTCTATTATACATTGCTGGAAATCCCAAGATGTATACTTTCCAAAACAATTGAGAGCGCACCAATTGGGCTTTTGTAGCTCCAAAAAATCCACTTCGAGTCCAAGGAGGTCAAAATTCAACAGCATCTTCAGTCCTTTTTCAGCCTCTGAATCAGATTTTTGCTCAGGTCCCTCAATTTCATCCAGAAAATATCTGAAATCACAGAAAAACATACAAACTTATAGTAAAGTCCAGAAATGTAATTTTTGCATAAAAATTAATAATTATATACTAAAAACTAACTAAATCATACTAAAAACTACCTAAAAACAATGCCAAAAAGCGTATAAATTATCCGCTCATCAGGCATCAGCCCCCGTGTTTGTGAACACAGGATATTTTTAGAAGAGGGCACAAGGCCTGTTTGTCAACCTCAAAGGTGGCTTAACCCCACTATTTTGAAGGTTGTCAAGAAGGAAGTGACCAGATTACTTGAAGTAGACATCATCTATCCCATCTCAAATAACGAATGGGTCAGTCCAGTACAAGTGGTAACCAAGAAATCTGGAGTCACAACAGTGGAGAATGAACATGGAGAGCTCATAGCAAAGAGAGTGCAGAACTCTTGGACAGTCTGTATTGATTTCAAGCGCCTCAACCAGGCTACTCGCAAGGATCACTACCCGTTGCCTTTCATCGATCAGATGCTTGATCGCCTGTCAGGTAAATCACACTACTGTTTTCTAGATGGATATACTGTATATTTTCAAATTCATATAGCTCCTGAAGATTAGGAGAAGACTACTTTTACGTGTCCTTTTGGAACGTATGCATATAAGAGAATCCCTTTTGGCTTATGTAATGCACCGGCTACGTTTCAAAGGTGCATGATGAGTATTTTCTCAGACTTTCTAGAGAGTTGTATAGAAGTTTTTATGGATGACTTTAGTGTTTATGGTGATTCATTTGATCTTTGCTTGGATGGTTTAGCTAAGGTATTAGAAAGATGTGTTAGTTCAAACCTTGTATTAAACTTTAAGAAATGTCATTTTATGGTAAAACAATGTATCGTTCTAGGATATGTTGTTTCTAATGCTGGTATTTCAATTGACCCAGCAAAGATAGATGTTATCTCTAGTCTACCTTACCCCTCTTCTGTGAGGTAAGTTCGTTCGTTTCTTGGTCACGCAGGTTTCTACCGGCGGTTCATCAAGGATTTCAGTAAGGTAGCACTGCTCCTATCCAGACTGCTACAGAAAGATGTTGAGTTCAAGCTGAGTGCTGACTACAAGGAAGCGTTCGATAAACTGAAGACCGCCTTGACCCAAGCCCCCCATTGTGAGAGGGCCTGACTAGAGTCAACCGTTTGAGATAATGTGCGACGCCTCCAATTATGCAGTAGGAGCGGCGCTAGCTCAGCGCGACGGTAAGGACCCTTTCGTTATTGCCTATGCATCTAAGACCTTAGACGCTGCTCAATCTAACTATACTACTACTGAAAAAGAGCTTTTGGCTATTGTTTTTGCTCTGGATAAATTTCGAGCCTATTTACTTGGTACTAAAGTAGTAGTTTATTCAGATCATGTAGCTCTAAGGTATTTACTGTCTAAGAAGGAGTCTAAGCCAAGGCTAATACGTTGGATATTGTTGCTGCAAGAATTTGATTTAGAAATTAAGGATAGAAGTGGTTTACAGAATTTAGTGGCTGGCCATTTGAGTCGCCTAGAGCACATTAAAAATGACACCATTCTTATCAATGATGCTTTTCCATTTGATAACTTGCACGCAATATCTAAAGTAGTTCCTTGGTACGCACCTATAGCTAATTATTTGGTTTGTCGTACCTTCCCTCCTAATTTTACTAAACATCAGAGGGAAAAGCTTAAAAGCGAGTCTAAATATTATATATGGCATGACCCGTATTTATGGAGGTGTGGTGCTGACCAAATAATTAGGAGATGTGTGCCACAATCAGAATTTCAGCCCATTTAGAAGCCTGCCACTCTTCAGAAAGTGGTTGTCATTTTGGTCCTCAAAGAACAGCTAGAAAGATTTTAGACTGTGGATTCTGGTGGCCCACACTATTTAAGGATGCAGCTATTTTTTGTAAATCTTGTTCACCATGTCAGAGGTTTGGTAATATATCCAAGAGGGATGAAATGCCCCAACAATCCATGTTATTCTGTGAAATTTTTTATGTCTAAGGTATTGACTTCATGGGTTCATTTCCAGACTCTAATGGTTTCTTATATGTACTGTTAGCTGTTGATTACGTTTCTAAATGGGTGGAAGCAATTCCTACCCGTACTGATGATGCTAACACTGTTGTCTCTTTTGTTAAAAATCATATTATCTGTCGCTTTGGATCACCACGAGCAATCGTGAGTGATCAAGGCACTCACTTTTACAACAGGAGATTGACAGGCCTACTAAAGAAACATGGCATCATTCACAAGATAGCAACAACCTACCATCCTCAGACAATGGGCAAGCTGAGGTGTTTAACAGAGAGATAAAGCGCATATTGCAGAAGATAGTCAAACCTCACCGAAAGGACTGGAGCACCAGACTTATTGATGCGCTCTGGGCCTACTGGACAGCATACAAGACACCAATCGGAATGAGTTCCTTTTGCTTAATCTACGAAAAGGCGTGCCACCTCTCAGTGGAGACAGAACACAAAGCTTTTTGGGCAGTACGAGAATGCAACATGGAATTTGAGAAAGCCGGAGCTGAGAGAAAGTTGCAATTACAGGAGCTAGAATGCCTTCGTCTAGAAGCTTATGAGAATTCCAAGCTATACAAGGAAAAAGTGAGGGCTATACATGACAAGAATATAAAGCGCATGGAGTTCAGACCTGGTGAGTTAGTTCTCCTCTACAACTCCAGGTTGAGACTCATGCCAGGCAAGCTAAGATCTAGATGGGAAGGCCCCTATAGGGTGGAAAAGGCTGAACCTTATGGCGTTTTCCATCTATGCTATCCCTCAAGCAACAAGATCCTCAAGGTTAATGGTCACCGCCTGAAGCTTTACCATGGTGAAAAGATGAAAGACAACAAGGAACTGGAGATATTCCTTTTGGAAGATCCATCTTCAGCAGACGACTGAGTTGGTAGACCGTCCAACTTAAGGACGTTAAAGCAAAGTGCTTGGTGGGAGACAACCCACCATGGTATGATCGTTCCCTTCTCTCTTTTCTAGCTTTAGTTACTGACACTTCTCACCTTCACTGCTTACATCCACATTCTGCATTTACATCTCATAAATTACATAAAAAAACTGAATAGAAAGTTACGTGGGAACAGCGCAAAAAGTGTGCCAATTGCACAAGCCTCACCACGCATACACATACCCCACGCATACGTGTCATCTGAAAATTTGGCAACTCACGCGTATGCGTCGATGACGCGCACGCGTGACCTTGAAAATTTGACGTAAAAGGTGTATTGGCCGAAAGTTGGGCTGGTTTGGTGCTGGCACTCTGCCCAAGGCACAAATTGTATCATGCGTATGCGTCCCTGACGCGTGCGCATCGTTTGTAAACTATATGCTTTCACGCATGCGCGTGCCTGACGCGCACGCATCATATGGCACTTTGGCACACATCCCAATTCGAACAGAGGGTTGTGCGAGAGCCACGTTGCCCTCGCGCTAGTAGCATAAAACATGGTCACGCGTACGCGTGACTGACGCTCATGCGTCACCTCCCTCTCTGCGCATCCCACGCAAACGTGTGGACCACGCGTACGCGTCATGCACGCAACATCACCTGAACCCTGCGCAGCCCTGTTATCTTTTCTTATCTTTTCCAATCCTAATTTCTTTCTTCTTCTTTCTTTTCTTCTTCTTCCTTCTTTCTTCTTTATTCATTCTTACATTTCCTTTCTTCTCTCCCCTCTTCATCTTCTTCATCAAGGTTCTTTTCTTCTCTCCCTTTTTACTTCTCCATTATTATTTCTATCTATGTTTTCTTCTTCTTTTTCTTTTTACTTTCCTTATCTATGTTTTCTTTGTCTTTCTTTTCCTTTTTACATCCTTTTAATTGGTGTTAGAAACTTATTTGGGTGATTATTTTCTATATTTTGCTTGTGGATTTTTAAGAGTTACTGACAATTATCACTAATTATTTTTGGGTTGCTTGCATGTTCAAATTTCATACTTTCAATAACATATTTACCATGCATGCTAAGTGTTTGTGAAAAAACTCGTATGGCATTGTGCAATTTTAAATTATTCTATTCTTCTACTCTAATGCCTATTTTTCACAAAACCCCTTTCAATTTTTTATTGATTGAATATAATTGTCAATACAAACAGATTGTTAGTGTGAAACATTTGATAATCAAATTGGACAATCAATACTTGATCTATGCTACTCATGCCTTTGCCGGCATTCTAATAAACATCTTGCATTTACTTGCCATACCAGGCACTTGCTATATTTCCATTGATGAATTGATCACATATAGTCGCGACCATGTGTTCACGATATTTTCATTAGCTTGGCATTGATTATCACTTGTACTGTGCTCTTCCTTGCTTTAACCCTTAGCTTTAAATGTAACTTTCCTTTTTCCTTTTCAGGATGGCCACCAAGAAGGGTAAAGAAAAAGCTGCCCCCAAACCACCGGCAAAAAGAGGAACAAATAGAGCACTAGCTACAGAACCATCTTCTACAGCTGTCAAACCATCAACAAAGCGAGTAAAGAGGATCATCAAGGTCAATGAATATGAAAAAGCCTTTCCAGCAAGGGACACTGCGCGGTTCACTAACCGCTACTGTGAGCAAATGTTTCCCATTCTGGCGGCAAGGAACTACAATAATGGGCACCTTCTTATCCTCCCTACCAACATTGTTGACCTGGTAGAACCCCGCATTGAACAGACACTGGGATTTCTTACGGAAGCAGCCATGGCAGGTTAATCTCTCACGGGTAGTCAAATTTTACTCCAACTTTCACATGCCAAACCTGCAGTCTGTCTATGTCCGTCAGAAGCAAGTCCCTATATCTGAAAGGGCTATTCAGTAAGCTTTAAACCTTCCCCCTGCTCCAGAAGGATTGGACACATTTAAAGAAGCTTCTCTCAAGCGCCAGCGATACCAAATTGACTGGGACGACGTTCTCAGAACTATAGCACTACCCGGTAGCAAGTGGATCTATGGTTACCATCGATCCAGGCCCAAGGGCATATTTGCTTCAGCACTTACCTTTGAAGCTCGCGTGTGGGCACATATTATGTCCCACTACGTCTTTCCGAGCACTCACGAGTCCTCCTTTACTACAGACATGGCTGTTCTCATTTGGTGTATCCTTAAGGACCAGCCCATCAATTTATTAAGACATATACGGCAAGCCATGGGACACGTACAGATTGCGGGCAACATACCTTTTCCTGCCTTGGTTTCAGATTTGGTCTCGGCAGCTGGGGTCCTCTATAGAGCTGGAGACACCAAGGCCATGCTTCCTCAGGATGATCAATATGTTCCGAGTGGGAAATACATCAGACCTACAGCAGCCACTACTAGCCGGACTGAAGACCCGGCCAGAGATATCCCTTATCCCTTCACATCACAAGCACCCTCAACAAATCCGCTACTCCTTCAAATACTACAGTGGTTGGATCGCATGGAGCGCCGTAACAAGTGCCAATTCACATATCTGAAGGAACTGATTGTTGGCAACCACCCACCTGAAGAAGAACCAGACACTTCAGACTCCACTTCACCTACCAGCACCGGGAGCCCTGACGCACCCGACTGTGGAGATGATGTTACCATCCCCCCTTTGTTCCTGACTGATGGCACCGAGGACGGTGCCAAGCTTTAAGTGTGGGGAGGTTAGTCAGTACCTGACTTCCGGAGGTAATCTTTCTTTCGTAACACCAATAGTTTTTTCTCTTCTTCTGTTAGATAGAATAGATTGCATAGTAATAATTAGTTTCATGCATGTTCTACTTGGTTGAAAAATAATAAGTTCTTTTCAAAGACCCAATTTTTTAAAATTTCACTAATTCAAAACAAAACTCTATGTTAGACTTGTCTGAAGATTGTAATTTGGAACATGGTTAGAGCTAGAACACACAACCTAGTGAGATTTTGAGCTTAATCGCATGGTTATACTATTTAACCATTATTTTTATTCTTGTGTGTTTTCTCTCCTCTATAATTGCAATCTATGGTTTATTCTAATCTATATGTCCATTGTTTAATGTATTCATGCATATGTATGATTGAGGCTATCAATTGTTATTAGCTCACTATCCCGAATAGCCTACCATTCTAATTACCTTTGTTCACCCCTTTGAGCCTTTTAATTCCCTTTTGTTCTTTATATTACCACATCACTAGCCTTAAGCGAAAGAA
The DNA here is from genome assembly GCF_014773155.1 of Arachis stenosperma. Lineage (NCBI taxonomy): Eukaryota > Viridiplantae > Streptophyta > Magnoliopsida > Fabales > Fabaceae > Arachis > Arachis stenosperma. The sequence goes on along the minus strand of NC_080385.1, from coordinate 79,692,025 downwards.
CAAGTAACTATCCCAATTGAATCTTTGGTTAGCTTAAGATAGAGATTGTGTGTCAATCAAGTGTGGAAAAAACTATGGGAACTTGGGTTAATAAGAATGTATGCTAATTGATAAATATTAAAAGCTTCAATGCCACTCATGTGAAATTATGAAAATCAATTGCATTGATGCTATAATGCTTTCAAAAACAAAAAAAAAAAACAAAAAAATATTGTATGTCTCAGTTTAATTTTAGGGGAAAGGAAGCACCCTAATGCTAAGTTAAAAAAAAGATCAATGCATTTGATGTGGAATAAAAGAACATTTAAGTACATGAGTAGGTACAACATACAAAGTGAGATTATGGGCATTTAGGCATGATTTTAGAAGCATAGGGAACGTATGTGTGTGTTAGGTGAGAACTTAGGATAATCAAGGATTCAATTTTTAGCTCATGTAGCCATATATGTACCCTCACCTTTACCTAAACCCCATTACAACCTTAAGAAAGACCTCATGATGTTTGCATGTGTGCATTAAATATTTGTTGATTGATTATATGAAGAAAAAATTTTAGAAAGCATGAATGGAGGAGACTAGAGTGGATTACCCTATACACCTGAGTGACTAAAGTGCATACATGCTCCTAGTGAGGGTTCAAGCTTGACTCTATGTTTCTGGCTTTCATAGGCTATCTTCTCACAAGTTTACTTACTCTTATTGTGTGATTTGGATTAGTGAAATTTAATTTCTCTTTGTCTTGGAAGACTTGTTTATTTTCTTAACTAAGTAGGCGTCGACATTTCATCATATAGTTGCATTCATATGTATAGATTGCATTGCATTGCATGAGTCCTATTGTCCCTATTCATTCTTTTTAGTTTCCTTGAGCTTAGCATGAGGACATGCTAATGTGTAAGTGTAGGGAGGTTGATAAACTGCTATTTTACGGTTTATCTTGTGCTCAATTGAGTGGTTTTTATCAGATTCTTCCCACATTTATCCATGTAATTAGCATATTATACATTTACCTTCCTGATCTAATACTATGATTGAAAACCTGCTTTCTAGGCCTTTAAATTGTTAGATTATAATCCCTCTCTATACCATTCGATGCCGTGATCTGTGTGTTCAGTGTTTTAGGCCTTATAGGACAATGATGGCTTCGAGAACGGAAAGGAAGCTTACAAAAATGGAAGGAACACAAAGAAACAATGAAGCTGACTAGCGAGACGTGACGCACACGCATGGCCAACGCGTGCGCGTGATTTGGAGCATTCCACAGCGACGCACATGCACACTTGACGCATGTGCGTGATTAGCACACAGGATGAGCGACGCATACGCGTGACTGACGCATACGTGTGACAAGGAGTATTCACAAACGATGTGCACACGTGACCTACGCGTACGTGTGACATGCGCGACGTACAGTAGTTGCAGAAAATCGCTGGGGCAATTTCAGGCCAGTTTTAGATTCAGATTTTGGCCCAGAAATACAGATTAGAGCCATGGGGCAGCAGAGACTCAGTAGATTGACACATTGACACAAAAATCATCTCATTCATTAGTTTTAGTTTTTTAGTTTTTGAATTTGGGAGAGAGAAATCACTTCCTCCTCTAGGGTTCTTTACATTCATAGTTCTTAGTTCTATGCCTTTGATCTGGATATTGAGAAGATTGACTACCTCCGTGAAAAACCTCATCATTCTAGTTTGTTTCCTTACTTGTTACTTACTCTTCCATATCCTTAATCCTTATTCAGAGTTACAATTGGATTGTTTTTAGAATTTATTAATGCAAGATCTATTTTCACTTTTTAATTAATTCTCAGTTATTATTCAATTTATCATGTCTTCTCTCTATTCTCTTTTTATGCTTATGAACGTAGTACTCATGTCAAGGGAGTAGACTCCCAACTTGACTTGGGAGTTGATTGAGAGGAGATCCTTGAGTTGGGAATACTCAAGTGTTAATTCTAATTGAAAGTTGTTGGCTGATTCTCTAATCTCTAACTCTAAACCTTCCTTCGGAAAGGATTAGGACTTGAGAATAGAGATGATTAGCTAGTTACTTGACTTTTCTTTATTCAATAAGGGATAACTAAGTAGAACAACAACCTATCACTATTACACTTGGGAACATCCAACAAGGATAGAACTTCCAATTAATCTTCTCCTAGTCAAGGCCATTTTATCATAATTAATTAAATCTTTTGTCAATTCTCTAGCTGTAATTCTATTCCCCAACTCCAAACTTCTCATAAACTTCCTGATCAATAAATAGCACTCTCTCTGCAACTCGTTGGGAGACGACCTGGGATTCATACTCCCAGTATTTTTATTCTTGTTTTGTGACAACCCTTTTAAATTGATAAGCGGATTTTCGTCGATTAAGAACTATACTTGCAACGCTACTTTCATTATAAATTCTTAATCGGCTAATTTCTGTCACGTCAATTTGCTAACTAAATCATCCCAGTTGATAATGCTTTCTATTGGAAAGGTTTCTAGCCAGTGAGAGGCTTTGTCCCGTAGAGAAAATGGGAATAGGGGCAACTTGTAAATGTTAGGATGCACTCCACTGGTCTTGACTGTGTCCCAGATTCTTAAGAAAACAGAGTGTTGATTTGGGTCTTCAGCAGCACTTCCTCTATATTGGTAATTGTTTTGAACTAGAGTGATGAGTTGTGGTTTGAGCTCGAAATTATAGGCATGAACAATGGGAGTAAGGATGCTGCTCCCACAATTTCTTGGGTTAGGGATGGTTTAGGAAGCTAGCACTCTCCTTGGAGGCTGGCCATTGTTGTTGGCAACCTCCTCAGGTGGGTTATGGTGGTTATCCTTCATCTCTTGGTCTCCCTCTTCTGACTCTTCTTCTCCTATCACTCCCTTCCCTCTTGCTTTTCTTAGTCTCCCTCGTGGTATATATTGTGCTTAATTTAGGTGTATTTCATCCACTTTTTCCATATTTATTCAATGAAATAGAATGGTTTCATGATTGTCTCCTAAATTATACTTAAGTGTAAAAAATGCTTTTTAGGCTCTTAATTGGTTAATTTTGATTCACCTTTGATTCCACTAGATGTCTTGATGTGTTTGTTAGCGATTTTAGGATGGAAAGGCTAGGAATGGATCAAAGGGGTGAAGAGGAAAAGCATGCAAGTAGAGAAATCATGGAAAATCAAGGATTTGGGATGAACTCATCGACGCACACGCGCAGAAGACGCGTACGCGTGGATGGAAGGTCACATGGCGACGCGTACGCGTACATGACGCGTACGCGTGTATAGCAAATTGTCAAGCGACGTGATGTGCGGAAAACGATCCGACACAAAACTCACCGGCAAGTGCACCGGGTCGCATCAAGTAATAAAAACTCACGGGAGTGAGGTCGATCCCACAGGGATTGAAGGATTGAGCAATTTTGGTTTAGTGGTTGATTTAGTCAAGCGAATCAAGATTTGGTTGAGTGATTTGTGATTTGCAGAAATTAAATTGCATTGAAAGTAAAGAGAATGTGTAAATTGCATGAAATTAAAGAGGGTAAGAAATTAAAGTGCTGAATCTTAAAGAACAAGAAATTAAATGGCAAAAACTTAGAATGCAAGAAATGTAGATTGCGGAATCTTAAAGTGCAAGGAATGTAAACGGCTGGAATTGTAAAGGGGATTGGGGTTTGGATTTGTAGAATTTAAACAAGAAAAAGTAAATTGCATCAAACAGAAGAGTAAAAGAGGGTTTGGGTTGAATCGGATCTGAAGCAAAACAAGTAAATGAACATGAAAAGCAAAAAACAGAATGTAAACTTTGGAATCAGATCTCAGGACCCAGAGACTAGAAAACCAAGTTTAGATCTCAATGCCTTCCTAGATCCAACAAGAACAATTGCAAGGGAAATGTAAATTGCAAAGAAAGTAGATGAAGAGCAATTAACCGAAATTGAAATTCAATTAAGCAGTAAATAAACAGAGAGATCCAAGGATGAGATTGAAACATAATTTCTTCAATTCTCCAACCCAAGATCCAAGACAATTGTAATTGAAATTGAAAGCAATAAAACTAAGAGGAAGAGAAGTGAATTCTCCTTCCCCGAGACTAAGAAATTAAAGATCACTCAATACCAAAAGCTCTCCGAAAACTATTCTAAAAACTAAAAGGAAAAGCTCCCTATGAAAATTCAAAAGAAAGCTCTCGAATAACTTGAATTCTATCCTATTTATACACTTTCTTCAAATGATCCTCAAGCCTTGAGTTGGGCCTTTGCTCTTGGTGGAATTGGGTTGAGAGAGGCCTTGGTTGATTTCTCTTGGAGTTTGGAGAGGAATCAAAGTGAACCAATTGAACCGGGTTTGAATGTTGCAAAAGTTTGAGTAAAAGTTTGAGTAAAAGTTTGAGGCAAACTTTTACTCCAACTTTTCATATCAGCCTCCATGTTTTTGCTGATACCAACGTTGGTGCAAAAGTTAGGGGTCTAACTTTTGCTCCAACGTTGGCCTCCTCATGTGCACTTATGGCGCCAACGTTAGCCCAAAAGTTAGAGGCTAACGTTGGCACAAAATTTTGCTCCCCCCTATGTGTTTTTCATGCGCCAACGTTAGCCTAAAAGTTAGGGGCTAACATTGGCGCAAACTTTTGGTGCCCAGGGAGAGATTTTCATGCGCCAACGTTAGCCAAAAAGTTAGGGGCTAACGTTGGCGCAAACTTTTGGTGCCCAGGGAGAGTTTTGCATGTGCCAACGTTAGCCCAAAAGTTAGGGGCTAACGTTGGGGCAAACTTTTCACCCAAAAGTTTGTGCAAAAGTTTGAGGCTAACTTTTGGTCCAGCTTTTTGCTTCCTGGTTCATTTTCACTTATTCCAAAGGTTTGAGCTAAAGTTTGAGGCAAACTTTTGCTCAAACTTTTTGTCCTCTCTTCCTCCTAGCCATTCCTTCTTGCTTCAACCTTTCTCCAAGCTTTCTTCACCTATCATTAATCAACCAAACACATCAAAGCTATGCTCAAAATCATGAGATATTCATTCTTTCACAATATGTAACAAATATAGCATAAAACCTCATGAAATTGCATTAATTCATCTATGGTTGATTCAATCAAAGGAAGCATGAAAATCTACCCAAATTGGCTTGCTTAGACCTCAAGAAAGTGCATAATTCAAGTGAAAACAAAAGAAAAAGACTAGTGAAACTAGGCTAAGATGACTTGTCATCACAACACCAAACTTAAAGCTTCCTTGTCCCCAAGCAAGAAATGAATTATTAAGAAGAAAGAATGAAATGGAAGAAGATGTTCATGCTAGTAGAGTATTATTGGTAGTTCATGGGGTTTTGTGTGGATATGCAAACACTCACTTCTTATTGACTCTTAGGCCTAGAAAGTCTCCTTCAAGCTTCAAGTACTATACTGCTATGACCTCTCATTATTCCTTTATCCTTGGCTATTACTTTGTTCAAAAGCTTTATTTGAGTGTCATGTGTAGCAAGTTCATTTTCTTTTCTGTATACTTGACACATTATTCACCATGGACACTTGGCTCACATTCCTTCTTAAAACATTGATGCCCAGCACCTCTTTGGGTTACTAAATGCCTTGTAGTTAGGTTGCTCTTGATAGTGGACTTTCAGCTGATGATCCCGGATTAGTTAATCCAAGTCACCAAGTGTTGATGCACTCCAAAGAGCTTACTAATCCAAGCAGATCCTAGTACAAAGACACCACAGGCATATATTTTAAGGTTCAAGCTATTGGTGTCCAGCTTTGTTTCTTTTTGTTTCCTTTTTTTCTGCCACTTTTTGGCTATCTCTTTTCTTTCTTTCTTTTTGTTTTTTTTTTCTTTCTAACCAAGGAATTTTTTTTATTGAGATTCATAGGCAGTAGGCCACTCTATTCTTAGAAGGAGATATCCTAGCTCTTTATTCACTAAAAGTGAGCTATTATACAATCACACACATACCACCACTTACTTTTATTATACTTCTATTTGATAGAGACTATCTTACTTCACATTCAAACATTTCTTTTATTGAATTAAAGATGCGGGGGGCAAAAGCATGCTTTTTGCTAAGTGAAAGTAAACACACAAGCACACACATAGACTAGCTTACTTATTTTAAAAGAAAATTGAATCTGTTTGAACTAAGTGAACACTTTAACAGAACATAACTCAAAACATTTCTCAACAGCAAAGGTTAAGTATAGATACAACCTATTGGTTTGCAGTTCTTTTGTTCTTCCTTCTGTTGTGCCCCTTTTTGAGTCATGATGCATAATGTCTTCAATTGGTGGTTAATTCCCAGACTTAATTCCTTGCTACTTCCTCTGATTCAACAGTTTAACTCTGGGCAAACTTTTATGTTCTTGCTAAAGGTTATAAAGTTAGGACTAAAAAGCAGTTAAATGGTTGAATAATCTGTTTGATTGCTTGAAACTAGCAATGTGCAGGAAGTTAGAATGTGTTTTTGAATGAGGTTTTGGTGGAACACCAAACTTAGAATCCTACATTCTCCCTTAAGTTGTTTTTGGTGTGCAATACCAAACTTAGTTCCTTGCAATACATATCAATTATTCAACATTTCTATTGAAAAAGCTATGAAAAGAAAACTACCTCAGGTTGGGTTACCTCCCAACAAGCGTTCTTTTATTGTCACTAGCTTGACATCTTTCAATTCTTTTCAAGAGGGTTGTAGGTTTCTGGACCTCTTTTTCCTTATCCCATTGTCCTCCCAAGTACAACTTTGCTATGTGACCATTTACTGTGAATTGATTCTTTGTTGCCTCATCAAGCAGTTCAATACTCCCATAGGGAAAAACCTTTGTCACCAAGTATGGCCCAGTCCACTTAGACTTTAGTTTGCCAGGGAAAAGTTTAAGCCTTGAATTGTACAGGAGCACTTGCTGTCCTGGCTTGAATTCCTTCTTTGTGATCTTCTTGTCATGCCACCTCTTAGCTCTCTCCTTGTATATCTTAGCACTTTCATAAGCGTCTAGCCTGAATTCATCTAACTCATTTAGTTGTAACAACCTTTTCTCTCCTGCAGCTTGGGGATCAAGGTTGAGGAGTTTAGTAGCCTAAAAAGCTCTGTGTTCAAGCTCTACAGGGAGGTGGCAGGATTTGCCATACAAAAGCTGAAAGGGTGACTTGCTAATAGGAGTTTTAAAAGCTGTCCTATATGCCCACAATGCATCCTCTAGCTTTCTAGCCCAATCTTTTCTTGTGATTCCCACTGTTTTCTCTAGGATCTTCTTTAATTCCCTATTTGCCAGTTCAGCTTGGCCGTTAGTCTGAGGGTGGTAGGGTGTGGCTACCTTATGGATTACTCCATATTTGTGGAGGAGTTTTTCCATCTGTTTGTTGCAAAAATGACCACCACCATCACAAACAAGCCCCTTGGGCACTCCATATCTTGTAAAAATGTGCTTTTTAAGGAATTGGAGGACGATCTGTGCATCACAGGTAGTTGTGGCTATGGCTTCCACCCACTTTGAGACGTACTCCACTGCTACTAAGATGTATCTGAAAGAATAGGAAGGGGGAAAGGGTCCCATGAAGTCAATTCCCCATAGGTCGAACAATTCTAATTCCAAGATGAAGTTTTGAGGCATCTCATTCCTTCTTGTTAATCCTCCTGCTTTTTGACATTCATTACATTGGTGAACATATTCTCTGGCATCTTTGAAGATAGTTGGCCAATAGAAGCCACTCTGCAGTACTTTTGCAGCTGTTTTTTCTGGGCCAAAGTGTCCACCATAAGCTGAACCATGACAATGCCACAAGATGTCCCTTATTTCACTCTCGGAAACACACCTTCTGATTACTCCATCAGAGCATCTCTTGAACAGGAAGGGTTCATCCCATGAAAATTTCCTTGCTTCATTGATTAACCTCTTCACTTGTTGCTTAGAGAACTCTTGAGGTATCTTCCTTCCAACTTTGTAGTTTGCTATGTCAGCAAACCAAGGTGCTTGCTGGATCTGCAAGAGGTGCTCATCTGGGAAGCTTTCATTTACGGGCTGAGAAGCTTTTTGAATTGTTTCATGTGGTAGCCTTGACAGATGATTAGCAACCCAGTTTTCAGTGCCCTTCCTATCTCTTATCTCAATGTCAAACTCTTGTAGGAGCAATATCCACCTGATGAGTCTCGGTTTAGCATCCTGCTTTGACATCAAATACTTAAGTGCAGCATGGTCAGTATAAACCACAACTTTGGATCCTATCAAGTATGATCTAAACTTATCAAATGCATAAACTACAGCTAGCAACTCCTTCTCTGTTGTGGTGTAATTTTTTTGGGCATCATTCAACACTTTACTTGCATAATATATAACATGATGCAGATTTCCTTTCTTTTGCCCAAGTACAGCACCAATTGCAAGGTCACTTGCATCACACATGAGTTCAAAAGGTAATTCCCAATCTGGAGGTGTGATGATTGGTGCTGTTGTTAGTTTATGTTTTAAGGTTTCAAAGGCATGCCGGCAGTTTTCATCAAACACAAAAGGGTTATCAAGCATTAACAGATTACTTAAAGGTTTGGCTATTTTTGAAAAATCTTTGATAAGCCTTCTATAAAATCCGGCATGTCCCAAGAAACTTCTAACAGATTTCACATTAATTGGTGGAGGGAGTTTTTCTATTATCTCAACCTTTGCCTTATCAACCTCTATCCCTTTTCTTGAAACTTTATGGCCAAGGACAATCCCTTCGGGTACCATGAAATGGCATTTCTCCCAGTTTAAAACCAAATTAGTTTCTTGGCACCGTTTCAAGACAAGGGTTAAATGGTTCAGGCAAGCATTGAAATTATCACCAAAAACAGAGAAGTCATCCATGAAGACCTCTAGAAATTTTTCGACCATATCAGAGAAAATGGATAGCATACACCTTTGAAATGTGGCAGGGGCGTTGCAAAGCCCAAAGGGCATCTTTCGGTATGCAAAGACTCCAAATGGGCATGTAAAGGCAGTCTTCTCTTGGTCCTTGGGGTCCACCACGATTTGATTATACCCAGAATATCCATCCAAAAAGCAATAATAGGCATGACCGGCTAACCGTTCCAGCATCTGATCAATGAATGGAAGAGGGAAATGGTCCTTTCTGGTGGCATCATTCAATCTTCTATAGTCTATGCACATCCTCCATCCAGTCACTGTTCTAGTAGGAATCAACTCATTCTTCTCATTGGTGATGACCGTCATTCCTCCTTTCTTTGGTACAACTTGAACCGGGCTCACCCATGGGCTATCAGATATTGGAAAGATTATCCCTGCATTCCACAACTTCATTACTTCTTTCTGGACAACTTCCTTCATTGTGGGATTTAGCCTTCTTTGAGGTTGAACTATTGGTTTGGAATTATCTTCCAAGAGGATTTTATGCATACATATTGCAGGGCTGATTCCTTTCAGGTCATCAATGGTCCATCCTAAAGCATCTTTGTGAGCTTTGAGTACATCAAGAAGCTCTCCCTCTTCCTTCTTTGTCAGGGATGAATTAATGATCACTGGGAAGCTTTCTGATGTGCCTAGAAATGCATATTTGAGATGGGGGGGGGGTAGTAGTTTCAGTTCTTGTTTTCGTACTTCTTCCTTCTTGTCTTGTTTTTCATCTTGCTCAATGAAGGTCTCAGCTACTTGTTCTTCTGTTGCCCCTTGATTTCCTTCTTGCTCCTGAGAATTTTCTTCCAGCATTTCTTCCACCAAACTCTCTATCATATCCACTCTTACGTAGTCCTCTTGCTCAGGAATGTGTTGCATTGACTTGAAAATATTTATGACCATTTGTTCATTATGGACCCTGAAGATTATTTCTCCTTTTTCTACATCAATGATGGCCCTTGCTGTGTGTAGAAATGGCCTTCCCAAAATGATTGAGTCGTTTCCTTCCTCTTCAGTATCCAAAATCACAAAATCTGCTGGGAAGATAAATTCCCCAACCTTCACCAACAGATTCTCCACAATTCCATTGGGTGTCTTGATTGATCTGTCAGCCATGACTAATGACATCCTGGTGGGTTTAAGCTCTTCTATAGCAAGCTTTCTCATCATTGAAAGAGGCATTAAATTGATGCTGGCACCAAGGTCACAGAGAACTTTGTTGAGAATTATTTTGCCAATAGTGCATGATACTACAAAGCTTCCCGGATCCTTGAGTTTTGGTGGAATGCCCCGTTGAATCACAACACTACATTCCTCGGTGAGTAATACGGTTTCCTTCTCAAGCCAACTTCTTTTCTAGTTAATAAGTTCTTTCAAAAACTTGGAATACAGAGGCATTTGCTCAAGTGCTTCAGCCAAGGGGATATTGATTTCCAGCTTCTTGAAGGTCTCAAGGAACTTGTGGAAATGCTGGCCCTTAACCTCTTTGTTGAATCTCTGAGGATATGGCAGTGGAGGTGCGATGCTCTTTCCTATTTGCTGCTGTCCTTGAGTCATTTCCCTTGAGCTATGTGGCTGGTTGTCCTTCTCTTTAAGTTTCTCAGTGCTTTTGTTTGGCATCACAACTTGCTCCTTAGCTTCATCTGCTTTTGTTTGCTTCTCATCCTCTGTTGGTTCTTTGATGCTCTCTGCTTGCTTCTTTGTAGTGTCATTGTTGCTCATCAATGTTCTCCCACTCCTTAATTGTATTGCCTTGCATTCTTTCTTGGGATTTGGGATTGTGTCACTGGGCAGTGAGCTTGAAGGTCTTTCAACAGAAATTTGTTTGGAGAGTTGCCCAATCTGCCTCTCTAGGCTTTTTAGTGATGCTTCATGGTTTTTGTTTGTTATTTCCTGGTGTTTCATCATTTTGTCTATCAAGGTCTCCAAGTTGGTGAGTCGTTGGGGTTCAGGTGGTGCTTGTGGTGGGTTGTGAGCTGTGGGTGGTGGATGATAAGCATTTTGGTTGGTAGGTTGGTTAGTGGATTGGTACTGGTTGAGATTGGGGTAGTTGTTTTGAGGTTTTCTGTAAGTGTTTTGGTTAGTTTGCTGCTGGTTGTAATTTTGGTTGTTTCTTGGGTTGTTTTGGTTTGAGTTCCTCTGCCATGGTTGTTGGTTTTGGTTGTGAGTGTCTCCCCATCTGAGGTTGGGGTGATTCTTCCATGAGGGGTTGTAAGTATCACCATAGACTTCATTTGGACTAGAATGCATGTACTGGACTTGTTCTTGCTGTTGCTCCTCTTGCATTTCTTCATTCTGTCCCCATGTGGTTGATGGTTGGCTAGTGTTAACTGCTGCAACTTGGAGGCTATCAATCCTCTTGGTCATTTGCTCAAATTATTGTTGAATTTGCTGCTGCATTAATTTGTTTTGAGCCAGGATTGAATCCACTCCTTCTAGCTCCATTACTCCTCTTCTTTGTGATGGTTGGCGGCTTCTTTGATGAGCAAAGAAATATTGGTTGTTAGCCACCATATCAATGAGTTCTTGAGCCTTCTCTGCAGTTTTCATGAGTTGCAAGGAACCTCCAGCTGAATGATCCAAAGCTTCCTGGGATTTCAATGTTAAGCCTTTATAGAAGTTTTGCAGCTTCTCCCATTCATTAAGCATGGCAGGGGGCATTTTCTGACTAGAGCCTTGTACCTCTCCCATGCCTCATAGATGGGTTCAGCCTCCATTTGTGTAAATGTTTGTACCTCAGCCTTCAACCTTATAATCCTCTGAGGTGGATAAAACTTGGCAAGGAACTTGGTTACCAAATCATCCCAGTTGTTGATGCTGTCCCTTGGAAAAGATTCCAACCATTGAGTGGCCTTGTCCCTGAGAGAGAATGGGAATAGCATCAGTTTGTAACTGTCAGGAGGCACACCATTAGTTTTGACAGTGTTACATATCCTCAAGAAGGTGGATAAGTGTTGGTGCGGGTCTTCAAGTGGTCCTCCACCAAAAGAGCAATTGTTCTGAACCAAAGTGATAAGTTGTGGCTTGAGTTCAAAATTGTTTGCATTGACATTTGGAGCCAAAATGCTGCTTCCACAATGTCTAGGATTTGCAAAGGTATAGGAGGCCAAAACTCTCCTCTGGGGTGGGTTGTCATTGTTGTTGTCTGCTCCACCTGGTGGATTCGTTGAATGTTCCTCCATCTCTTGAAATTCTTCGTCTGATTCCTCTTCTCCAACAATATTTTTCCCTCTTTCAGCTCTTCTTAACCTCCTGAGAGTTCTTTCGTCTTGTTCATGAAAATTCGGTGTGTTTCTTCTTGTACCTGACATACAAGCAGAGCATAAGAAACACACTAAACTAGTGACACTTCAATCTAATGCTGGATTGAAGTTTTAGTTAATTTAAGCAAAAAATCAAACAGTTAGTGGGTTAATTGAAAATTAAAAGACAGAAAAGTAAAAGTGCTTGATCTAGATCACCACTTCACTTAATCATTGTCAATCTAATCAATCCCCGGCAACGGCGCCAAAAACTTGATGTGCAGAAAACGATCCGACACAAAACTCACCGGCAAGTGCATCGGGTCGCATCAAGTAATAAAAACTCACGGGAGTGAGGTCGATCCCACAGGGATTGAAGGATTGAGCAATTTTGGTTTAGTGGTTGATTTAGTCAAGCGAATCAAGATTTGGTTGAGTGATTTGTGATTTGCAGAAATTAAATTGCACTGAAAGTAAAGAGAATGTGTAAATTGCATGAAATTAAAGAGGGTAAGAAATTAAAGTGCTGAATCTTAAAGAACAAGAAATTAAATGGCAAAAACTTAGAATGCAAGAAATGTAGATTGCGGAATCTTAAAGTGCAAGGAATGTAAACGGCTAGAATTGTAAAGGGGATTGGGGTTTGGATTTGCAGAATTTAAACAAGGAAAAGTAAATTGCATCAAACAGAAGAGTAAAAGAGGGTTTGGGTTGAATCGGATCTGAAGCAAAACAAGTAAATGAACATGAAAAGCAAAAAACAGAATGTAAACTTTGGAATCAGATCTCAGGACCCAGAGACTAGAAAACTAAGTCTAGATCTCAATGCCTTCCTAGATCCAACAAGAACAATTGCAAGGGAAATGTAAATTGCAAAGAAAGTAGATGAAGAGCAATTAACCGAAATTGAAATTCAATTAAGCAGTAAATAAACAGAGAGATCCAAGGATGAGATTGAAACAGAATTTCTTCAATTCTCCAACCCAAGATCCAAGACAATTGTAATTGAAATTGAAAGCAATAAAACTAAGAGGAAGAGAAGTGAATTCTCCTTCCCCGAGATTAAGAAATTAAAGATCACTCAATACCAAAAGCTCTCCGAAAACTATTCTAAAAACTAAAAGGAAAAGCTCCCTATGAAAATTCAAAAGAAAGCTCTCGAATAACTTGAATTCTATCCTATTTATACACTTTCTTCAAATGATCCTCAAGCCTTGAGTTGGGCCTTTGCTCTTGGTGGAATTGGGTTGAGAGAGGCCTTGGTTGATTTCTCTTGGAGTTTAGAGAGGAATCAAAGTGAACCAATTGAACCGGGTTTGAATGTTGCAAAAGTTTGAGTAAAAGTTTGAGTAAAAGTTTGAGGCAAACTTTTACTCCAACTTTTCATATCAGCCTCCATGTTTTTGCTGATACCAACGTTGGTGCAAAAGTTAGGGGTCTAACTTTTGCTCCAACGTTGGCCTCCTCATGTGCACTTATGGCGCCAACGTTAGCCCAAAAGTTAGAGGCTAACGTTGGCGCAAACTTTTGCTCCCCCCTATGTGTTTTTCATGCGCCAACGTTAGCCTAAAAGTTAGGGGCTAACATTGGCGCAAACTTTTGGTGCCCAGGGAGAGATTTTCATGCGCCAACGTTAGCCAAAAAGTTAGGGGCTAACGTTGGCGCAAACTTTTGGTGCCCAGGGAGAGTTTTGCATGTGCCAACGTTAGCCCAAAAGTTAGGGGCTAACGTTGGGGCAAACTTTTCACCCAAAAGTTTGTGCAAAAGTTTGAGGCTAACTTTTGGTCCAGCTTTTTGCTTCCTGGTTCATTTTCACTTATTCCAAAGGTTTGAGCTAAAGTTTGAGGCAAACTTTTGCTCAAACTTTTTGTCCTCTCTTCCTCCTAGCCATTCCTTCTTGCTTCAACCTTTCTCCAAGCTTTCTTCACCTATCATTAATCAACCAAACACATCAAAGCTATGCTCAAAATCATGAGATATTCATTCTTTCACAGTATGTAACAAATATAGCATAAAACCTCATGAAATTGCATTAATTCATCTATGGTTGATTCAATCAAAGGAAGCATGAAAATCTACCCAAATTGGCTTGCTTAGACCTCAAGAAAGTGCATAATTCAAGTGAAAACAAAAGAAAAAGACTAGTGAAACTAGGCTAAGATGACTTGTCATCACGACGCGCACGCATCGGTGCTCGCACGTGACCCACTTAAAGTGAATCCACTGGGGGCAATTTCTGGGCTCCCCAGGCCCAAATCCAACTCACTTCTGATGCTATTAAATCCAAGGATTGAAGAGGAAGTTAGCAACTAGTTTGAATCTAAGTCATAGTTGAGTTTGAGTGAGAGTTAGTTTCTAGAGAGAGAATCTCTCTCTTCTCTCTAGAATTAGGATTAGGATTAGGTTAATCTTTTCTCTTAGATCTAGGTTCAATTCATGCTTTGATTTACTATTCCTTTTCAGTTCCTTGTTCTTCTGCCTTGCCTCTCTCTAGTTTTGTACTTTACTTCTTTTAATTCTTTACCTTGTTATTGATACACTCTTATTCCTCTTATTTTCTTTTAATGCAATTTGAGGTAATTCAGGTTAATTGTGCTTTCTTTGATTGTTATTGTTAATTTCCTTGCTATTAGTAGTTGTTAGATTTTACTCTTGTCAATTTACTATGCTTTCCTTTTATGCCTTCCAAGTGTTTGATTAAATGCTTGAAAGGATGCTAGAGTAGAATTTTCTCCTCATGGCTTTGGTTGAGTAATTGGAGACTCTTGAGTTATCAAAGTCTCTTGTTGATTGATAATTCGAAGTTGCTAATTGAATTGCATGTCACTAAAGCTAGTCTTTCCCTTAGGAGTTGACTAGGACTTGTGAATCCAATTTGATTATGTTCACTTGACTTTTCTCCATAGTTAGAGGTTGACTAAGTGGGGCAATGAACAATTGACATCACAATTGATGAGGATAATGAGGTTATGACTTCTAATTCTCATACCTTGTCAAGAGCTTTTCTAGACATTAGTTAATTTCTTTTGCCATTTATCTTTCATGTCTCTTATCAAACCCCCAAAATATACAACTCATAACGAATAGCAAGAACACTACCCTACAATTCCTTTGAGAGACGACCCGAGGTTTGAATACTTTGGTTTATTTTTATAGGGGTTTGTTACTTGTGACAACCAAATGTTTGCATGAAAGGATTCTTTGTTGGTTTAGAAACTATGCTTGCAACGAGAATTTATTTGTGAATTCTTTACCAACCAAAAATTCATTCATCAAAATGGCGCTGTTGTCGGGGAATTGCAATTGTGTGCCTTGTTATTGGTTATTGTGTATATGTGAATATTGTGAATATGTTTGTCTTTTGCTTGTTTGTTAGTTTTTGTTAGCTTTAGGACTTTGTTAGTTTTGTTTTTGATTTCACTATGAATTCTCACCCTTTTGGCTATGAGTTTGGTTCAAAGTATGTTGTAGGAAATGTGAACCTCAATGACAACATGTATCAAGGATGAAACAATCAAAGATGGGAGAAGCCTCAAGGAATTGATCACTCTTCTTGGAAACAACCTCCGGATACGTATAGGTATAATTCCCATCCTAATTCATGTCAATTCAATGGCTATGGTGAATCTCCTTATGATTATCAACAATCATCATCATATGCCTATGAACCTCATCCTCAGCATGATCCTCAACCATACTCATAAGTTCCTTTCTACCAACAAACTCCCTATGACCCTTATCTATCATATAACCAACCACCCATACCACATCCTTGTGACCATTATGAGTAAGAACCTTTAGGACCACCACAATCCAATCATGATTACTACCAAGAGCCACCTCAATACACACCATCTCCATATTTTTACCAAGAAGAACTACCTTCCTACTATGAACCTTTTCTCCAAAATAATGAACCCTCCTATCCACCCCAAACCCCAATAGATGATTCTCTCACTTTGCTACTTCAAGGGCAAGCAAATATGCAAATGAACACATTAGAGTTTGTGACTAACTTGACCAAGGTAGTGCACACTTTAGCCACCCAATGCTTGAACACTCAAGGTGCTTCCGTGGGCACATGTGAAAGATCAAAAGAAGAGCATAGCATGAAGGAGAGATTAGAAGCTCCAGTGGAAAATAATGAGTGGGATTTTGTATTGGAACAATTAGAGGAAGCCATGATGTTGAAGAAGAGGAAGAAATGGTTGAAGACTTAGGAGATGTAGAACCACCATGGGAATCTCAAGAACATCCTGATGGGCAGAATTCACTACCCCTTCCCAAAAATATTGATGAATCTGCTCTTGGCAAGCGCATGAAAATTATCGTCAAGTATTAACCCACAGTGGAGTGGGATCGTATCCACAGAGATTGGTAGATTTGAGCAATTCTAATTAATTGGTGAATTAGTCAAGATCAACAAAATAAGTTGTAAGTGCAGAATTATAAATGGCAGAAACATAAATGGCAAAAGAATAAAGGAAAGCAATAAAGTGCAGAAATAGAAATAACAGAAATGTAAAAGGGGGAGTGAGATTTTGCAGAATGTAAGTAAAGCTATAAAAGAATGGGAGAGATAAGAATGGGGAATTCATTGAGATCAGGAGATATTGTCTCTTTGGATTAAATCTAGCTCATATCCTCTTCAATCATGCAACTCATTGACCTCTTGGCAATCATGATTGATTGAGCCCCAATCCCTTGGTGACTCAATCTCTCAGATCTTGATCAATATCCAATTCCTTGGTCTAATTGCTCATGAAGAGAGATATGCTTGGTCCCTGATTATACCACACATCATCATAGGTCCAGGTAAAGGGAGGATTATATGTTACCATATCCAAACACCAAAACCCAAATTCTACTCAAGTGTGAGAAGGGATTTCTAGCATGGTTTAATGTTTCCTTTTCCAAGGTTCCCATGCAACTCATTTTGCATTCAATCTCTTTTCCAAGTTAATTGAACACTAAGCATGAAACTCGAAATTCCTTCTAGCAAATCAATGAGAAGATGAAGAGAAGAAGAAATTCACTATCATTAATCCATCATGTACAATAGAGCTCCCTCTCTCAATGAGAGGGAATTTAGCTACTCATAGCTCAGAGAGAAAGTACCAAAGATGGAAGAGATGAAGTGTGAAAAGTAAAAAGTGAAATCAAAACTAAACTCTGTGACTTGCTAACCCCCTTTTCCAATGCTTAAAAAGGGTATTTATACTATTCCTAGATCTAGAAAATAAAGGAAAAATTACAAAAGTGAAAAGAAAATTATGATTTGGAGGGAAAAGAAACTCAACAAACATGATCTTCCAGCAGGCGTGTGACTGGCGCTTCTTTGGCATGTCACGCTCCCTCTGTTTCTGACTTGGCGTGAAACGCCTCACCATTCAAGTGGCACACCGTCCTCTATTTCACCCCTGGCGTGCCACGCCTTCGAGCCAAAGTGGCACGCCCAGGACATTTTAAACGGCAAAGTAATCTGGAATGCCACACCTTCGACACCAAGTGGCACGCCCAATGTCATCTTCCTTGTCTCCATGCTTCTGGAAATTTGTACCAGCATGGCACGCTCAGGGTCTGGCGTGCAACGCCCCTCTTAAAGCTTCACCCTCTCGCTGGCATGCCATGCCTCATCTCCCAAGTGGCACGCTTGAGTTCACTGGCTCCTCTTCTTCCTCTCTGGAAAATACTACCAGCGTGCCACGCCATGAGACTGGCGTGTCACAACCTTCATTTGCTCTATCTTCTTGCTGACGTGCCACGCCTCTTCTCCCAAGTCGCACGCCTGAGTTCACTGGCCCTTTAATTCCTCCTCGGGAAAACACTACCAGCGTGCCACGCCATGAGACTGGGGTGTCACTGATAAACCACTATTTCATGGTTTATCTTGTGCTCAATTGAGTGGTTTCTATAAACTCTTTACCCACTTATTCATACTATTTGCTTGTTTTACTTTTTCCTTCCAGATTTTGTGCTATGATTGAAAACATGCTTCTTTGGGCTTCAAATTTGCTATGTTTAATCCTCTCTTATTACCATTCGATGCCGTGATATGTGTGTTAAGTGTTTCAGGCTTCATAGGGCAAGGATGACGTAAGGAATGAAGAGGAAGCGTGCAAAAATGGAAGGAACACAAGGAATTAAGGAGATGACCAGCGAGAAGTCACGCGGTCGCATGGCTCACGCGACCGCGCAAAATGGAAGAAATCAGAGTGACACGCTCGCGTGCCTGACGCGACCGCGCGGATTGGAAGCTACACGAACAACGCGAATGCATGGACGATGCGCACACGTGGTACGAAAAATGCTGAGTGACGCGATCACGTGAACGACGCGGCCGCGTGATGTGCGCGATCTGTAGAATTACAAAGGTTGCTGGCAGAGATTCTGGGCCGCATTTCAACCCAGTTCTTGGCCCAGAAAACACAGATTAGAGGCTAGAAAGTGGGGGAATGCATCCATACTTTAGAGAACATACATTCATAATAATTCACTTTTCACAATTTAGATGTAGTTTTTAGAGAGAGAGGTTCTCTCCTCTCTCTTAGGTTTTAGGATTAGGATTTCTTTTAGTCATTAGGATTGTTTCTTCGTACCAGGTTCAATAATTTATGTTTCTCTTCTTTTTTGTTTACTCTGGAGCTTTTATTTGTATTTGATTTATGTTGCCCAATTGGCTTATGAACTTTTCCATGTTAGAATTGACATCTTCATTTAATTTGAGATATTCCAGATATATTTATGATTTTAATTTAGCTTTCTATATTCTTGGTTCTGGTTGATTAATTTGTAACTCTTTGAGTTATCAAACTCATCGTGATTGATAATAACTATTCTTGCTAATTAATTTAGATTCCTATAGCTCTAGTCTTTCCTCAAGAGTTGACTAGGACTTTAGGTGTTAAATTGATTTGTCCACTTAACTGACCTTCATAGTTAGAGGTTGACTTAGTGAGAGCAACAATATAATTCTCATCACCATTGATAAGGATAACTAGGATAGGACTTCCAGTTTTCATACCTTGCCGAGAGTTTTATTATTTATTAATTTATCAATTCCTGCAATCTATTTCTCTTTTTCAAAACCTTTTTAAAACTCAAAAATACTGTTTTCCATAACCAATAATAAATCACACTTCCCTGCAATTACTTGAGAAGACGACCCGAGATTTGAATACTTCGGTTTATAAATTTTATTGGGTTTGTTACTTGTGACAACCAAAACGTTTGTAAGAAAGGTTGATTGCTTGGTTTAGAAACTATACTTGCAACGAGAATTTATTATAACTTCTAAACCATCAATCTTCAGTTCTTCAAAATGGCGCCGTTGCCGGAGAATTGCAAACATGTGCCTTATTATTGGTTATTGTAAATATTTTTCTTTTACTTGTTTATTTGTTTTTCGTTTCCCTTCTTATTTCTGATAGCTACTATGAATTCTTACCCCTCTCACTTTGAGTTTGGTTCTAATTTTGTTGAAAAGAATGGAAGCTATAACAGGAATATGCATCACGGTCTAAGTCATCAAAGATGGATGGAGCCAAGAGGATATGATCAAATCTTTAGGCAACAACACCTTCCAAGATATCATGGACAGAGACCATTCTACAATGCATACCAAATCGATAGATATGGTGGACCCCTTTGTAGCTTGACAAATGAATTTTTTGTTGGTATAGAATTTATCAAGTGATCAATCGTAGTATAGTCTAAACCAACGCGAAATCCATCATCAAACAAATCTACAATCTATATCCGAGAGTATTAATCTCCCGAGTCGTTCTCCCTTGGAATTGCCAAAGTATGCATCTTATTGATTTAGTAAGCTTTGTTTGAGTTCTTTGAAGGTCTTAGCAAGTAATGAGGAACAAACAATCAATTATCAAAAGGACTTGACTTAGGGTTGGCATTAGAAATCTTTATCATTATAGTTCACTCAATGTTGATAACAATTAGGCCTTGCTCCATTTAGTCATCCCCTAAGTATAGAGGAAAATCAAATGAGAACAATCAACTTGAGTCACAAGTCCTAGCTTCACCTTATGGGAATCTAGCTTTAGTGCACTCCAAGTCAATTAGCAATCCCTAACTCTCAATCAACTATTGAGATAGCTATTCAATTTCTTCCAATGACCAAACCCTATGCCAAGTGCAAAAATTCTACTCCATAGCTAGTATTGACATTTTATCAAACATGTAGTGAGCAAGAAGGAAGGTCATAGTAAAATGAGGAGAAAAGTAGAATTGAAGATATTGCAATACAAGGAATTAGCAACAATGAGGATCAAAATCTCAAAATATCAATGAAATCCTAAATTCATAGAGTTGAATCCTAGATCCAAGGAACTTTAGCAATTACAACTACAACTTGAAATTGGAAGAGAAAACCTATTACATGAACAAAGTGAAATGAAAGTTGCAATGGATCTCACCAAGGAATGAGTAAAAATCCAGAATTTTGATGAAGAAGAACCCTAGTAAGAACTTGAGAGAAGTTGATGAATCCTAGAGAGAAGTTGGAGTCTCTCTCTCTAACAATGTAACTAACTAAAAATATCTCCAAAAACTAGAAAATATGAACTAAGTCCCCTCAACCTTTGCCCCCTTGGTCCTCTTATGCCTTTTCCCGCCAAAGCACTCCTCAAAAGTTAGGATCTCTAACCAACTCCACGCCTAAGTCACGTGACTTCTAAAAATATCATACTCGAACATCGGCGCGTACGCGCAAGGTACGCGTGCGCGCCATGGATGCGGTTTTGGAGTGTGCGCGGAGGCGGAACGTACGCGTGCGCGTCCATGAGGATCCTGGCTCAGCCGCTACTCCAGCCGGCTCGTGGCTTGGCTCTTAGTCTCGGCTTCACGTTGCTCTCATCTGCGCGGGCGCGTCAGGTGCGCGCACGCGCCCATGCGGAAATCTCCAATGCTCAATTCTCATGCTTCCTTCCTTTGCACCCTTCTTCCTTATCTTTTCCTGTCCATTCCTACTCTATGTCCTGAAACCACTTAGCGCACAAGTCACAGCATCGAATGGCATCAAGGAGAGATTAGAAATGTATCTATTTTAGTGCAAAATAAGCATGTTTTCCTTCATGAGGCAAAACTAGGAAAAGAATGCAAATCCTTATATTTTCATGCAGAAAGTGTGTGAAATCATTGATAAACCCTTTTGAAATTAGCAGAAGATAAACCCTCAAAATGGGGTTTGTCAACCTCCCCACACTTAGATTCTAGCATGTCCTCATGCTTAGGGAAATGCAAAGAAACATAGAAGACCGAGGGTCACAAACGTATAGGACTCATGAAATGCAACCTACTTATATGCATGCAGCTACGACTAGTGCGGTTATCTACTTGATTGGGAACAAATCAGCTTTCTTATGACATATGCGAGCTCATGGGACACGATGGGGGTCAATGCATAGGACTTGCCAATTTCTAAGTATCAAATGCAATATATGCAACCTTGCATGAGGAATGCTCGCGAAAGCCGGGAATCAAAGGATTGAGCATCGAACCCTCACCGGAAGTGTTTGCGCTCTAGTTGCTCAAGTGTTTAGGGTTGATTCTCTCAATTCTCCCCTAATCATGTTTTCCAAGATTTGTTTTTCTTCTGAAAATCAACATATATTTCATGCATGCATACATCTATCATGAGGTCTTCTCCTTAGGTTGTAATGGGGTTAGGGTCAAGGTAGGATCATATATGGCTAGTGGGCTTAGAAATTGAATCTTTGACGAGCTTAAACTTTCCCACCTAACCTATATAATGACCTATTCAATTAAGTACTAATCTAACTACCCATTTCTCACTTTTTCACATACTCATGTATTTTCTATTTATTTCGCAACATTTATGCATTGATTTTCATTGAGCTTCACTTTGGGGCATTTTGTCCCCTTTATTGCTTTTCTTTCTCTTTCTTCTGCAATTTTCTTTTTTTCTTTTCTTTTTCTCATTCCCCTTTTTTTTCTTTCTCTTTTTTTTTTTTTTTTTTTTTTTTTTTTTTATACAAGAGCATCAATGCATAAGGTTTTACATTTGATCACTACATGAGCATGTACCCAATTTCCAATATTTTCAATACCAATACAAAACTACCCTTTTATTCCTCCCATGTCCCAAGATTCCCACACTTGAATGATACTCACACACACTTGCCTAAGCTAGTCAAAGATCCAAATTAAGGACATTTATTGTTTTCCGCTTTAAGGCTTGTAATGTGCTAAAATTAAGAACAAGTGGGTTAATCGTAGGCTCAAATTGGCTAACAAGGGAATATAAAAGGGTTGGCTATTTGGATAAGTGAGCTAAAGAAATGATGGCCTCAATCCTATAAATGCATGTATACACAAAATAATGGACATAAAGGATCAAACAAATCAAAGATTGCAATCATGGAGGAGAATAGTGCACACAAGAAAGGAAATAAATGGTTATAAAATGTAACCACACCATTAGGCTCAAGTCTCGCAAGCTTGTGTTCTTAACTCAAACCCATGTTCCAAGATATAATTCTTCATGCAATTTTGGCATCAAAGCATTTAAAATTTTTGCAATGTCCCATGGTTGCCCCAAAGTATTGGTTTCCTAAGAAAGAATTTCATTGTTCCAACCAAGTAAATTTATCATGCAAATGGTGTCAACTAAAACCTAATCATGCAACCTATCCTAATGTATTCAGATTTATTCAGATGTTACCTACGGAGATCGGTCGGCCGACCTCCCCACACTTAAAACTTAGCACGGTCCTCCGTGCTATAGGTTAGGCACAGTGGTTGGTCGAGCTCCGAGTGTCCCACATCTCCGATGTCAAAGCTCTCGCCGCTTGAAGTTGCAGTGGATGTGGAGATATCGGGTTCCTCCATAGGTGGGGTGACTACGCTTAGAAGTTTCTTCACATGAGCATAGCGGCGTTGGTTACGCCGCTCATAACGGTCCAATTTCTTGTGAAGGTCCTCAAGGCGTTGGGCGGTCGATTTCTGTGATGTAGATGAAGGGGTAGTGTTGCGAGTCGGTGGGGGTGGTCCAAAGTCCTTGGTGGCTTCCGGAGGCTTGAGGCATCTCTTGGTCACCAAAGCGGGGAATGGGAGATTTCCTTTGGCATGAATGCGCCCCATGGATTGGCGGATGACATGCGAAATGTTGACCGGTTTCTCGGTTAAGATGCACCATATCAATAAGGCCAACTCGGCGGTGATGGATGACCCATGTGTACTTGGGAGCACATAGTGAGCTAGAATTTGGGCCCATGCCGTGGCTTCTTGAGTGAGGTGGCGGACATCTAAACCTTTGGGTCTTTGCTTGATGGTCCCCCGAATCCAATATGCGTCGGGTAAAGCAATGACACGGAGGATCGCGCTCCAATCGAATGCGCGGTCATCGCATGTAGCCAAGACTTCTTCGTAGGCGTCATATTCATCCGTTGATGGTTCAAGCCCAAGGACCTCTTGGATGGTTTCCACTGTGACCGACACTTGCTTTCGGCGCACAAATATCGATGTGAGAAGGGGAGAGTGGTAGTTGGAGTAGAATTCCACTACCCACGAGAGATTGGCCTCCTTTGGTTGCCTCAAAAGGAACTTCCATTGCCTCCGGTCAATGTGTGGCATCACAATCGGACGGAGGTGAGCCGGTAGGACTAGGAGGGGTTCCGGATGATAGTTCCTCTCAATCATTCTCGAGTAAACAAGTTCGCAGTAGCGGTTGGGAAACTTGTTCGAATCCTTAGGAGGGTTGTCCTTCTCTAGAACATCAACGGGGCCCTTACTCTTCATCAAGAGTGGCTTGGCCCCTAGGTCGCGGTGCGCCTTATTGAGAGGTGGCTTCTTGGGGGCTTTCCCTTTGTTCTTTTTGATGACCATCCTATGAAAACAAAGAACGGGAAAACATGAGACCCAAATAAGTGGAAGTAAAGCGAATATGCAATGAAAAGTTATGCCATAGAATATGGGTATCATTGTCACATGACAGCTGCAACATGTAACTAGGATAACATGAGAAAAGCAAGGCAAATCATTTTCATATGGTGTAAGGGAAATTAAGCATGCAAGTAGGGAGCATGAGAAGCATATACCCTTAAGGACCACAAATGAAAAGCAAGTTAAGAAAATGGAGATGCGCCTAAAAGTGATAAGGTGAGAGGCAAGTTAGTCAAAGTGGGCTCAAAAGTCAAGTATGCCTTTCATCGAACACTTGGTGTGCATCCTGTTGAAGTGTGTGATTACAAGATGGTGAAAGCAATGTAGTAACTCACAATCCACTATTAATGATTACAGTGCATAGTGAATGTAAGAAAAACAAGCAACACAACTCATCTACTGATGCAAGTGAAGTGGAGACCTAAATGCCCATGAAGAGTTAAGGGGAGGGAGAGAAAGAAGGAAAAAGGAAATAAAAGCAAAAAAAAGAAAACCTCTTAAAGAAGTAACTAAAATGAAAGGAGAAAGGAGCTAGCCAAAAGAGAGTGGAACTAAATGAGTAAGAATCACAAGAGATGATGGGTTAGTATAGTACCTTGTGAGATGATGATGAAAATGGGAGAAGAAGTTATTGTGTGGGTTGATGAGGAGTGGTGTTGAAGGTAGTAAGTGGTAGAATGAAGTGTAGAAGAGGGAATAGAGGGATGAAGGTGAGAAATGGGTGTGCCTCTTTTTCAAGTTGGATGTGTAGTAGAGGGTATGAGAGGAGGAAGGAAATTTGGAGTGAAAGTGAAAGGGTGAGTGTGCCTTTTCTTACGTTAGCGCCGAGCATCTGCGCGTGCGCGCGCAGTACGCGCTCGCGCATGGAGGCGAGGTGGGAAGGGACGCGCGCGCGCACGTTGCGCGTGCGCGTCCATGCGCTTGTGCTGGGGGCCCAGAGGTGGCACAAGGGAGGCATAACTCTCTGGACGCAGTACCAGAGATTGCGTCAGGATCGTTGGCGCGCGCGCGCACAGCGCGCGTACGCGTCGACGTGGTTGTGCCCCAAGCATGAGAAGGGCTTGGAGGGGGCTCACCTCTCTGTGAAATGGCTCAGAGAGGAGTGCAGGATTGAAGGGCGCGTGCGCGGCCATGGCACGCGGGCGCATCTTGTACTCATAGTGTAAGGACGCGTGCGCGCCAGGTGCGCGCACGCGGCAGATGTGTGGGGCTGGGGGCCTGATATAGGCCTGAGAGTGGCTTAACTCTCTGGAATATGTACCAGGAGTGCAGCAGGGTAATCGGCGCGGACGCGCATAGCATGCTTACGCGTCGATTGGCAAAGTTCGCCCAGGGGCGCGGACGCGCCATGTGCGCGTACGCGCGAGCTTCCTGTGCTTCAGGCATGGTCCTGGCCTGGTGTGGGCGCAACTCTCGGGTGAATGTATGGAAGGCTATGTTTTGCGATCCACGCGTCCGCGCACGCTGCGCGTCCGCGTAGGTGATCGTTGAGTGCCTTAAGGGCGCGTACGCGCCAGGTGCGTGCATGATACGTAAAAAAAATTTAATTTCACGTACAACCGGCAAGTATACCGGGTCGCATCAAGTAATAAAACTCACTAAGAGTGAGGTCGATCCCACGGAGATTGGTAGATTAAGCAACTTTAGTTAATGGTAAATTTAGTCAAGCAAACATGATTTTGATTTCATGAGGTTTGTGATTTTTGAACATAATTGCAAGAATTTAAATGGCAAAGAATTTAAAGAACTAGAAGAGAGAAATAAAATGAAAGTAAATAACGGAAACTTAAAATGCAAGAAACTTAAATGACATCAAAGATAAATTGCAAGGAATTAAAAGTTGCAGAAATTTAAAGAGCGTAAGAGTAAATAGCAAGAACTAAATGAACAGAATGTAGATAACAAGAATAGTAAATTGACAGAATGAAAAAGGGATTTGGGTTATGGGTAGTCAAACAACTAGAGGCAAAAGAAATAAGAATTAATGGTGGAGAGGATCATTAGGGATCAGAGATGCAAGTTTTCATGAATTGATGTTAGTCAAGTCCTTCTCAATCATGGGTATAGATCCATGGCAAGTGGGTGATTGAATCCCAATCTCTTGGTGATTCAATCTCTCTCAACATAGCCAATTGCCACTCTCGTGATCTAATTGTTCATGAGAAGAGATGAAGCTCAAATCTAATCCAGCCACACAATTCCCATAATCTCAACCAAGGAGAGTTACATCTCACATACTAACTGTTCATACCCTGACCAAGGTCCTCCAACCCGACAAATTCATAAAGAGGTCCGACCTTGTCCTAAAGCTCACACCTAAAGGTCGGACCTCGGACAATAAGCAAGGAAGGCCCATCAAAAGGAACGAAGCCCAAAACCTAAAGGCCGAAAAGGCCTAGGAAAGGCGGTTCCACAAAGATAAAGATAAAACTCCCAAAAAGATAAGATAAGATAAGAATATCTTATCCAGGGGAGATCACCGCCAACTACTATAAATACACTGGAGCACCCAGGTATGGCATTCATTCCAAATCTACACATATCTGCTTGGACCCATGCTAACTTAAGCATCGGAGTGTCATTGCAGGTACAACCACCAACCATTCTGCATACCAAAGCTCGGGTCACTGAACCCCCCACCTCGGGCCTCTCCAGACGACCGAGCTACACGTTTCAGGCCAACCCTCGGAACATTGGCGCCGTTGCCGGGGAACCTGGAAGTCATCTCTACCATGGCAGACGACCCTCTCAAACAATGACCACGCTGCATCTGAACAAGAGGACGAAATTGACACCGGAGAACGACCGGACAGCCCTCTATCACCACGCACTCCAGGAGGAAACAAACAAAATCGCCCAAAAACATCACTCCCAAACAAAGATCCACCAAATTCCGAAAAAGAGAAGAGCTCGGAAATTCTAGAAGCAGTCCGAGCACAACAAGACCGACTAAAACAACTCGAAGAGGACATAAAGAAACAGAAAGAAACTGAACAAGATCTGAAAAGGGAGACTCGAAAGCGCAGAGAATTAGAAGAAAAACTGCGGAAAATAGAGGCCAACCTGAAAGACCGGACGGAACGCGGCACCACCACCGAAGGCAGCCATGATCCCTTCATGCAAGAGATCATGAAGGAGAAGGTACCGCGAAACTTCAAACCACCCGATATGGACCTCTACGACGGCACCACCGATCCCAGTCATCACCTCAGCAACTTCAGAAGCAGAATGTACCTAGTTGACGCCTCCGACGCGACTCGGTGCAAAGCCTTCCCCACCACTCTCACCAAGTCAGCCATGAAGTGGTTCGACAACCTGCCACCAAGATCAATCACCAGCTTCGAAGACCTAACCAAAAAATTCCTAACAAGATTCTCTATTCAAAAGGACAAGGCAAAACATGCCCCCAGTCTACTCGGGATCAAACAAGGCAACCAAGAAACTCTCCGAGAATACATGGAGCGATTCAACAAAGCCTGCCTGGACATACAACACTTGCCCACTGAAGCAGCCATCATGGGACTAGCAAACGGCCTAAAAGAGGGACCGTTTAGCCAATCCCTATCCAAACGATACCCGACCTCCCTATACGAGGTGCAGGAGCGGGCAGAAAAATATATCAACATGGAGGAAACCTCCCAGCTAAGAGACTCTTCTAGGAAGGAATCAACCTACCCACTCCGAGATCGGGATCGGGAACAGAAGAAGAAAGAAGAACCCAACTCGGACAAGCCACGGAAGTACCACAACTACACCCCCCTCCGAGTCTCGCTGGTAGACGTCTACAGAGAAGTATGCCACACCGAAAAGATCCCACCGCCCCGACCGCTAAAACACAAGAAAGCGGGGAGAGATCGGTCCGAATACTGTGAATATCACAAGCTCTACGGTCATTCTACTAACGACTGCTACGACCTAAAAAATGTTATAGAAAAGCTAGCCAGAGAAGGAAAACTCGACAGATACATAGCAGAGAAAGGAGAAGAGACCAGGAAGAGAAGGCGGGGAGACAACGAAGATCGGGCCGAACAAACCCCACGAACCCCTGAAAGACATGTTCACATGATAAATGGAGGTTTTGCGGGCGGAGGAACATCCAAATCCTCGCGAAAAGACACCTCAAAGAAATCTATCACGTCCGAGAAGACAGTCCCCTGCCCGAATTACCCACTATCTCATTTACCCGAGAAGATGCTCAAGGGATAACTCCCGGACACGACGATCCAATGGTAATCACCATTATCCTAGCAAACGCCAACTTACATCGAACCCTGATTGACCAGGGAAGCTCAGCAGATATCCTGTTCAAAACGGCCTTCGACAAGCTCGGACTTGAAGAAAAAGAACTAAAGGCCTATCCCACCGACCTATTTGGACTAGGGGATACTCCGATCCATCCCTTAGGATACATCTCGCTACACACTACCTTTGGAAGAGGCGAGCAATCTAAAACATTAAGCATCGACTACATTATAGTCGACGTCACTTCAGCATACAATGCCCTCATTGGGCGACCAACCCTAAACAGACTGGCAGCTATAGTCTCGACCCCACACCTCTGTATGAAGTTCCCTACCGCAAAAGGAATCGCTACCCTAAAAGGCGACCAAAAACTAGCGCGGCGATGCTACAACGAAAGCCTGAGCCTAAAAGGGAAGGAGGTCAACACGATAGAACTCGGTCGAGTTCAATCCCGAGAAGATCTTCGGCCACAACCAGAGGGAGAGACCGAAAAAGTCCAGATTGGGAACACACCTGAAAAAATAACAAACATAGGAGCAAACCTCGAAACGGGCCTAAAAGAGGAACTCATAACCCTCCTAAGGGAGAATTCCGACCTCTTCGCCTGGAAAGCCTCCGACATGCCAGGCATAAGCCCCGACCTGATGTGCCATAGGCTATCAGTTTACCCGGGATCCCGACCTGTCCAACAAAGACGCCGGAAGCTCGGACCCGAGCGCATGCAAGCAATAGAAGAACAAGTACAAGCACTGCTAGATGCAGGGTTCATTAGGGAAGTAAAATACCCCCTATGGCTCGCAAACGTGGTCCTGGTAAAAAAGCCCAATGGAAAATGGAGGATGTGCGTCGATTACACGGATCTCAACAAAGCCTGCCCCAAAGACCCATATCCACTACCAAACATCGACGCCTTAGTAGACGCAGCCTCAGGCTATAGATATCTCTCCTTCATGGACGCATACTCGGGATACAATCAAATTCCGATGTACGGACCCGACCAAGAAAAGACCTCGTTCATAACCCCAAGGGCAAACTACTGCTACGCAGTAATGCCCTTCGGGCTGAAGAACGCAGGGGCAACCTACCAGAGGCTAATGAACAAAGTGTTCTCAGAGCACATCGGACTACAGCTGGAGGTGTACGTCGACGATATGCTGGTAAAGACCCAAGAAGACAGAAACTTGCTGACCGACCTCACCAGTATCTTCGGCACCCTCAGAAAACACAACATGAGACTTAACCCGACAAAGTGCACCTTCGCCGCAGAAGCCGGAAAGTTCTTAGGCTTCATGCTGACTCAAAGGGGCATCGAAGCAAACCCGGACAAATGCCAAGCGATACTCAATATGAAGAGCCCGACGTGTGTCAAAGAAGTACAACAACTGAATGGAAGGCTAGCCGCCCTATCAAGATTCTTGGCAGGATCAGCAATAAAGTCACTACCTCTCTACTTACTCCTAAAGAAAGGGAAACCCTTCTCATGGACCTCAGAGTGCGAAAAAGCCTTTCAAGAATTCAAGGAATTCCTCGGGCAGCCACCAATCCTAACTCGACCTTTAAAAGGAGAAGAACTCGTACTATACCTCTCGGTTGGAAATCGAGCAGTCGCTTCAGCGTTAATACGAGAAAACGACCGAGGACAACACCCCATATACTTTGTAAGCAAGGCACTACAAGGGGCCGAATTAAACTATCAGAAGATAGAAAAATTCGCCTACGCCCTAGTGTTCACAGCTCGGAGGCTCCGTCCCTACTTTCAAGCCCACACCATCAAAGTTCGGACGAACCAACCCATGAGACACATCCTCCAAAAAACAGACCTGGCAGGACGAATACTACAATGGGCGGTGGAACTGTCCGAGTTCGACCTCCACTATGAAACCCGGACTGCCATAAAATCTCAGTATCTAGCCGACTTCATCGCAGAATACACTGAAACCCCTGGAACCCCACTCTCGTGGAACCTGTATGTCGACGGGTCCTCAAACAAAACTGGAAGCGGAGCCGGGGTTATACTCGAAAGCGATCAAGGAACGCGGATAGAACTATCCCTAAAATTCGAGTTCCAGGCTTCGAACAACCAAGCCGAATACGAGGCCCTACTAGCAGGTCTAAAGCTAGCCGAAGAGGTCGGAGCCCAGAAAATCACGATCTTCAGCGACTCCCAGGTCGTCACATCACAAGTAAATGGAAGCTACCAGGCCAAAGACCCAACTATGAAGAAATACCTGGACCAAACACAGGCACAATTACGCCACTTTTCAGAGATACAGATTCAGCACATACCTCGGGAACAAAACGCCCGGGCAGACGCCCTCTCAAAGCTTGCCAGCACCAAGCCCGGAGGCAACAACAGAAGTCTCCTCCAGGAAACCTTACAATCTCCCTCCGTGCTAAGAGAGGAAGAAACGCTAAATATATCCAACCAAAAGCAAGGATGGATGACCCCCATACTCAGCTACCTGAAGTCGGGAACTCTCCCCGTCGAAAGAAAGGAAGCTAAAAGACTCACGAAAGACGCCCAGAATTATACACTAATTCACGACGTATTATACAGAAGAGGATTCTCAAACCCCCTCCTTAGGTGCGTCCCGACCTCAGAAACAAAGAGCGTCCTCGAAGAAGTCCACGGAGGCATGTGTGGGAAC
Source organism: Arachis stenosperma (assembly GCF_014773155.1). Lineage (NCBI taxonomy): Eukaryota > Viridiplantae > Streptophyta > Magnoliopsida > Fabales > Fabaceae > Arachis > Arachis stenosperma. Next base: position 79,661,120 of record NC_080385.1, on the reverse strand, counting down.
CACCTCGGAGCTCGGGCATTATCCAAGAAAGTAGTCCGAGCCGGGTTCTACTGGCCGACCTTGCAAAGAGACGCAACGGAGTTTGTGAAAATATGCCCCCCTGCCAAAAACACGCCAATTTTCACAAGGCACCACCCGAAGACCTTATCAGCATCACCGCACCATGGCCCTTCGCAAAATGGGGACTTGACCTACTCGGCCCGTTCCCCCAAGGACCGGGGCAAGTCAAATACCTCATAGTAGGGGTCGACTACTTCACAAAGTGGATCGAAGCTGAACCCTTAGCCACCATCACGGCTCAGAAAAGCCGCAAATTCCTATACAAAAACATCGTCACAAGGTTCGGAGTCCCCTACTCCATCACAACAGACAATGGAACACAGTTCACGGACACAAGTTTTCAGAACTTGGTGGCCGAACTAAAAATCAAACAGCAATTCACCTCAGTCGAGCACCCACAAGCCAATGGACAAGCAGAGGCTGCAAATAAAGTCATCTTGGCCGGGTTAAAACGAAGACTCCAAGAGGCCAAAGGGGCATGGGCCGAGGAGCTCCCCCAGGTGCTATGGGCATATCGGACAACTCCACACTCCACAACGGGAGAATCGCCATTCCGACTAGCTTATGGGATGGAGGCAATGATTCCTATCGAAATAGATGAAGGGTCACCTAGAACCATCTTCTACAACGAAAAAGGTAACCCGCAGGCACAAAGGGAAGAACTCGACCTCCTCCCCGAGGTCCGAGAAAGAGCTCGGATCCGAGAAGAAGCCTTAAAACGACGAACGGCCCTCAGATACAATCAGAAAGTAATAAAACGAAGCTTCTCCATTCACGACCTGATTCTAATCCGAAATGACATCGGAACACAAAGGTCGGGAGAAGGAAAGCTAGCTGCAAATTGGAAAGGGCCCTACAAGGTAACAGAAGTCTTAGGAACAGGCTATTACAAAGTATCTGACCTAGAAGGCAATGAGTTGCCCAGGGCCTGGCACGCCTGTAATCTAAGGCGATACTACAGCTAGAAAAAGATAACCCGAGGTGTACTCTTTTTCCCTACAAAGGGTTTTTTAATGAGACACGCGGTCAAGTAAGGCACCCGACCTAGTCAAGGGTAAACACTCTGTAAATATTCTTTCTTTTTTAATACTAATTTTTCTATTTTCTTTTCTTCTTCCTCGTGAAGAAACAAATCCTGAAAAGTACCCCGCCAAGGCGCATTAATTTATGCTCGACAAAACGCAAAAAATCATTGCCAAGAGACCACACAAGGTCGGCAAAGATAAAGCGACGAGGTTCAAATTAATGTGAGAAGTTATAAAGCAAACTCTGAAAAGGCTCAAAAAGCCAAATAAAAAGAGATTACAAAAATAACTTGAAAGGCCGACCAACGACAAGGTCGGACCCAACAAAGGGAAGTACTCGACCGCCCCACCCGAGGTCAAAGAAAAAGCCCGGATCCGAGAAAGAAGCCTTAAAACGGCGAAAACAAAGATTTCGAAAACGCTTACTAAAAAGTTGCTATACAAAAACAACTAAAAAGTACAAGCGGAAAAACGAAATCAAAAGGAAAAAACAAAGTTTCAAAGAAAAAGCGCCAGCTAAAAAGTTGTTATCCAAAAACAACTAAAAAGCATAAAAGCGGAGCTAAAAGTCAAAACGCGAACAAACACCGCATAATAAGCTAAAAAAGTTACTACAAGTAGCTAATAGCAAAAAGGTGTTCAAAGCATCTAAAAAAGAGCCCACAGGCCGGGCAAAAAACCAAAGATAAAAGGATTACAGGGAACCAAGATCCTTCCCGGACTCCACATCGGCAGAAGGCTGCGGAGGAAACATAGAAATCGGGACAGCATTGACGGCACCATCATCTCGGTTTAAAACCTCCACATTAGATCCCTCCCCAACCGAAGGTAAAGTCGGATCCGCAACCGGAACTTTAGGGTCAGACACCGGAACCTCATCCTCGTTGGGAGCAGGAACAATCTTTCCCTCCACAACAACATTATCTGTACTAAATAAACTCAGATCCAGGTCAGGAGCAAGAACCCGGACCTGAGCTTTCAAATTCTCAAACATAGCATCCATACCCTTAGCCACGTGTCCTTCTAACTCGTAAAAATCATCCTGAGCGGATTGCAACCTCTCCTTTGTCTCCACAAGCTCGGCATATGTCCGAGTATAGCTCTCCTTCGCCGCCTTCGCCATCTCCTCAGATGCATTCGCTGCCGCCACAGCCGCGGTAGCTTTAGCTTTCTCCTTCTCCAAAGACGCCTCCAACTCAGAAATCCTAGCAGCCTTCAGTTCACCAATCCTCTCAAACTCAGACTGAGCCTTCGCAAGTCGGGAACTGGTCGCACCAATGGGGAATTTCTTGAACTCTCGGGCAATAGCGGCGTGAAGACTAGCCATCCGGACACAGCTCCGCGCCATATACTGAAAATGGTGCTCCATAGACACATCATCAGTAGAAATAAAGGTCTGAGGGAGAATATGCTGTTCAACCCAACCAAGAGCATCAAAATCCTTATCATTAAAACCGGCAAGCTCTTGAGAGGTCTTCTGCTTCTTGGGAGGAGGACCCGACGACGAAGGAGGAGAAGAGGTAGCAGGTCCAGAGGTCGGAGGATCTTGATTTATAGGTCGGAACTGGGGAGTCGGAATAGTCTTCGACCGAGTAGTGACACCCACAGTAGTCTTCTTCGGAGAAGATCGGGCAGAAGCCTCCCCAGCCTCGATATTTCGAGCAGCCACAGACTTCTTCGTCCGACGAAGGTACTTCATGGAATCCGCCTGAGAGGACATCTCTACAGAAATAAAAGAAAAGGATTACCACAACAGAAATTCCACCAAAACAAGCAAAACCAAAATACTAAAAAAGGTGAAATCTCGGAGAGGTCGGGAACTACCTAACTCGGAACGGAGAAGGCTTGGATCTCCCAACATTTTCTTCGTGTCCAAGTGAGGTGCCCGACCCCATAAAACTGCTTACCACACCCACAAAAGCCTGCTCCACCTCATCTAGACTCTCAAGGGTATACTTAGTAGACACTACATTCTCCTGCCAACAAAGAGGAAAAGAAGGCTCCCCACTCTCATCTAAAAAGAAAGGTCGGACATCTCCAATAGCCCGGACCTTGAAATAGAAGTTCTTAAAATCATGAAAGGACTCATCATACAGGGTGCAAAACTTCCTTCCCTGGTTAGCCCTAAAAGAAACCCAAGATACCTTCCCTCCACCCGACCCTGGCTTTGTCAACACAAACAAGTAGGAAAAAAGGGAAATAGAGGGAGCGACGCCCAAGAACTGACACAAAAGTTGAAACAGCTTTAAAAACGCCCAAGAATTAGGATGGAGCTGCGTAGGAGCAAGATTACAAGACCACAACACCTCAGACTCCAGATCGGTAAAAGGAAGTCGGACACTCAGCTTAGAGAAAAAACAATCATAAGAATAAAAGAAGAGCTTCTCGGAACTATCTAGGGGCGGGAAGCACACTCTCTCCTCGGAATCTGGGGCTACTAGTTCATAATCCCTCTCAGACTCTCTATTTTCACATATGCTACAATGCCTACGGAACCTAGCTAAATACTCAGAATCTACCACAGAAGGGGCTCTTAGAGGAAAAGGGTCTACCCAATCAAAACCACATGGAATTTTAGTCGACATCGCTTGAAGAACCTTGCGAGACATAAAAATTCTTACCTACAAAGAAGAATACAACAGCAAGCAAAAATCACATAAAGAAGACAGCGAAAACCCATTCAGCAAAGCAAAGAACAAAAACACCAGAAAACAAAAAAAGAGCACCCCCCCATACAAAAACAACAGCAATGGCGGCGCCTCTTTTTGGGGCAACCCAGGCATAAAGAAAAAGAAACAAACAAGAGCCACACAAAGAACAGAAGCATATAATCACAAGAAAAGAGAAACATGGGAACAAACCTGGAAGAAGAAACGAAGATGAAGAGCTCCGAAAGCAAGGAGAACGAAACGACGGCACAGAGGAAACCCCGGAGAGACACACAGAAAGATTCGGGAAAGCAGAGCAAAGAGAAAGAAGAAGCAGTGCCCGCAAAAAGCATAAGAAAGACAAAACGCAGAAAAGAGGAAAGGGAGCAAATAAATAAAGCCTTCACAGAGCCCGAACGGAAATCGAGGAAAAACGGTAAAATACAATAAATGCAGAAACGACCATTTTTGAATTTTGAAAAGAACTACTATGCCCGAGCACGACCTCCCAAAAAAAGGACGAACTCGGGCAGGGGCACTGTTCATACCCTGACCGAGGTCCTCCAACCCGACAAATTCATAAAGAGGTCCGACCTTGTCCTAAAGCTCACACCTAAAGGTCGGACCTCGGACAATAAGCAAGGAAGGCCCATCAAAAGGAACGAAGCCCAAAACCTAAAGGCCGAAAAGGCCTAGGAAAGGCGGTTCCACAAAGATAAAGATAAAACTCCTAAAAAGATAAGATAAGATAAGAATATCTTATCCAGGGGAGATCACCGCCAACTACTATAAATACACTGGAGCACCCAGGTATGGCATTCATTCCAAATCTACACATATCTGCTTGGACCCATGCTAACTTAAGCATCGGAGTGTCATTGCAGGTACAACCACCAACCATTCTGCATACCAAAGCTCGGGTCACTGAACCCCCCACCTCGGGCCTCTCCAGACGACCGAGCTACACGTTTCAGGCCAACCCTCGGAACACTAACCAAGGTATATTGATCAAAGAAATCATGAAAGGATGAACTCTAAACTGAATTATGTGGCTCATTCCTCAATTTCACCACATAGTTCATATAGATTAACCCCTCTCTCGATGGTGGTTGAATCTTTGAAGATCAAGAGTTCCCTCTTTAGATCAACCATTAGAATTGAGGAGGAGAAGATGAGTTCACTAATTCATTCCAACAAGCAGAGCTCTTCCCCCTAATGAAAGTGGGGTTTAGTGAGTCATAGCTCCAATTTCAACAACAATTGCCATAAACCAAAATTAAACTAAATGCAAAGAAAGATGAAGAAGAATAAGGAAATGTTTAAAGCTTAAGAAATGAAGAAGAGAAGTTCCAAGAAGAACCAAAAATGCTCTCCGGGTATCCTCCCGGAAGTGCTAAGGAGTCTCAAAATAAAAGTGTCAAAAGTTTTCTCCAAAGTACAAACTCAATCTCTATTTATACTAGTCCCAAAACTCTTTCAAAGATCTTGAATTGGGTTGGAAATATGGGCTTCCTCTTTGTTGAATTCTTGGCTCAATTGGAAGAAGTGTTGCTAGACTTGGAAAGGAAGAGTTCATTCATCATGCTTCTGGCCCAATGGTTTGGCGTTTTTGTCAATAACGCTGGCCTTAATGCACGTTGGCAACGTGCATCACAATTTCCTGGGAGTGAACTTTCATACTTGGGCGTTGCTAGCCCAAGTTGTTGCTAACAACTTGCTTTTCCTCTTCTTGGCTCTACTTTCATGCTAAATGTAGCCCAGAATTTGAGTGTCAACCTTCTGCTTCAATATGGACTATTATACATCATTGGAAAGCTCTTGATGTCTATTTTCTAATGCCACTGGAATCACCTCAATTGGACTTTCCTAGCTCAAGTTATGCTTCCTCAAAGAAGGTAAGGTCAAGCTGCCAAGTTGTTGCCAAAAACGCACCCATTCTAGCAAGTTGGCAACGTGCCCGTGCCTAGCCTCCCAAGGCAGGGACTTGGGGCTGGCGTTGTTGCAAAACACGCCCCCTTGCTAGCACGTTGGCAACGTGCCCGTGCTCCTTCCAAGGCTCATCTCTAGCCTCCTCAAATTTCAACCTCATTTTCTTGTTTTTGGGACCTAAAGATGACTCTGATTCAAGCTTCCATTTCATGCTTCACCATAGACTATTATATATGGTTGGAAAGCTCTAAATGTCAGCTTTCCAACGCAACTGGATTCACTCAATTTGGATCTCTGTAGCTCAAGTTATGCTCCATTGAAGGGGACATGGTCAGGCTGCTAAAATCGCAGGCGTTTTTGGCAAAAACGCCTTTGTATTTCCAAGTTGCCAACGCCTTCAGATTCTGAAGCTCTAAATGAAGCCCGCTTTTGACGCTTTAAACGAATGTCAACCCCATACTATGATATATGGTTGGAAAGCTCTGGATGTCTACTTTTCAATGCCGTTGAGAGTGCATCATTTGAAGGTCTACAACTCAAGATATACTCCATGGAAGAGGGCAAGGTCAGGCTGCCAGGTTTGTTGGAGTTGTTGATGAACACGCCCATGCAATCCCAAGTTAGCAACGTGAATGGCACTCCTCCCTAGCGTTAGCAACGTGAATGGCACTCCTCCCTAGCGTTAGCAACGTGAATGGTGCCTTGATTGGCGTTAGCAACTTGGTTGGCACCCAAGACTTGGTGCCTAGCCAAGCAACCATTCCTGGCGTTGCCTTAGAACACGCCCATGGTTCCTAGCTCAACAACGTGCTCGAGCTCCTCTTTGGTGCCAAAGTTACTTGCCACGTTGCCAAGGAACACGCCTTCATAACTTGGCGTTGGCAACGTGCACCTCCTTTTCCTGGACCAAGCCTTGCTTGTGTGCGTTGCTTGCCTGCGTTGTCCTCAAACACGCCCCTCATCTCTAGGCTGGCAACGTGCTCGAGGTTCCCAACTAGCTCATCAAGATTGCTTGCCTGGGCGTTGCCTTTAAACACTCACTCCTTTCTCCAAGTTGGCAACGCCACTTCTCTTCCAAGGTTGCCTGGCGTTGCCTCCAATAACGCAGCCCTTCTCCAAGTTGGCAACGCCAACTTTTCTTCCAAGGTTGCCTGGCGTTGCCTCCAATAACGCAGCCCTTCTCCAAGTTGGCAATGCCAACTTTTCTTCCAAGGTTGCCTGGCGTTGCCATGAACAACGCCCACTATCTCCAAGTTGGCAACGCCAACTTCTTCTTGCCCAGCTTGCATCATTCTTGCTTCCATGCTTTCTTGTTTCATCACCTATCATCAACAAAGGAAATGGCTTCAAAGTCTTACCCATTCATGCAATAAATTTCATGAGATTCATTCATACTCATTCATGTATGCATTCCTTAAATCATTTGCATGAATTTGGCTAGAATCAACATGTTCCTTGGTATTCTTATGCATGAAGACAAAACTCATAAAAGGACTTGTTTATTTAGAGAAAATGAGTGAAATTAAACTAAAACCAACTAAACTAACTAGCTAATATAGTAAATATGCAAATGCATCACAACACCAAACTTAAACATTGCTTGTCCTCAAGCAACAAAAGAACTATGCACAAAGATTTCTTTTAATTGGAATGAGTTGAGGAATAACTTGTAATACCTTGGTGAGTGAAGTGATTAAGTGATAGTGGGGTGAACTCTGAATTATGTGTTCATGCAAGGGTCCCAGTGCTTATCAGTCCTTACATTTTGGAAGTCTTAGATCTTAGGACTTTCATTCAAATGATATCATGGAAATCTCTCTATAGGTAATCACCTTGAAACAGCTCATAGTTTATGTGTCTTGGCCTTGACTCTAAGTGTCATGTCTCAAAGCGGCTCTTTAGATAAGCTTTCAATCAATACTCCCAAACCAGTTGGTTTTAAGGTATTAGGTGTTGAAACACCCCTTAGGATTTACTTGCTCAAGCCTCTCTCTTTGACACAATTCTACCACAAGCATTTAACTAGGATAGTAACTCTTTGAGTTCTCATTTCCTTATTTTTCTTCCTAGTAATTGATGCTCAGAGCCTTTTGCCATGTTCTTTTGTTGTTGTTGTTGTTTTTTTTTTTTTTTTTTTTTGCTTTCTTTTGTTGCTGCTTCTTGGATCAATAAATGTTTGAGAATCTCCATAATACTTCTTTGAACTCTATTTCCTGCCTATGAGTTCCCATGCAAGTTTTCACAAACATGCAACCTCAATACACAATCACACAACTAGAACCACCACTTCTCTTAATCTTTTGCTTGCCTCAAAATAGATTTTTGACTCCTCAATCATTCTTTTCAAAGAAATGTTCTCTGTTTGCATTTTCATAGGTATTGAGTGCAAGCAATTTCAAGAGTATGGTGTTATGATATATCAAACATCTTAGTTATTGAACTAAAAAGAAGTTATACTAAGCAGACAAACAGAGGTACAATATCACTTTCAATCATAGTAGTTTGAATACAAGACAATCACTCAACAATACAACCTTTTGGAGTTTACTTGCTTTACTCCTTATCATCATCATTGTTGGTCTTTATATTCCTCTTTGTCTCTTTGGTTGATGATGCTTGATCCTTTTCAAGATTGAAGTGATCGCCTACAATGAACTTTGAAAGTTGCTTGTCCCCAAGCACTTGAGAGATGGTTAGCATGCATGTATGCTTGTGATCTTCTAGACATAATTTGGTGTGGGGACACCAAACTTAGTTCCTTGCTTACTTTTATATGCAGTGGAATGAATACATGTAAAAAGCATCAAGTGCTTCTATTAAGGAAATAAAATCTAAATTAAAAGTAGCAATTGTTAAGTAGTTTTTCTGATTGTTTGGAGCTAGTGACTAATCATGCAAAGGGTTAAAATGTGTCTTTAATGAAACTTTTTGGTGGAACTCCAAACTTAGCACCTCACATTCACCTTTTGAATTCTGTTGGTGTGTAACACCAAACTTAGCTCCTTGCAATGCAGATAAATATACTTAACTCTTTTATTGAATTAACTAAGAAAAGAAGACTACCTTTGGTTGGGTTGCCTCCCAACAAGCGCTTTTTTATCGTCATTAGCTTGACGGTTGTCCCTCTTTAGGGCGGATGATGATCATAGTGCCTTAATCCTTCCCCTCTCACCGTGAGCTTCCTTCCAGTATCATTCTTGATGATTTCCACATGTTCAAGTGAGAGGATTTTGTTCACTGTGTAGTATCCAGAAAAGTGTGGAAATGTCTCTACTGGTTGGTAAGTTAGCATCACTTTATCCCCTGGTGAGAAGTCTTCAGTGGAGATTTTCTTGTTTCTCCATCCTCTTGGCATTTTCTTCTTGGGACTCTCTTCTTTTCCAGGAGATAGTTCAGGTTTTGGGATATCAATTTTTGGACGGTCCTTGCTATGAATCTTAAATGCTGACATTGATTGCAACTTCTCCTCTATTCTTTGAGCTTGTTGCAGCACCTCCACCTCTTTATTTTCTTTCCTGCATGAGCTTGGAAGTGCCCCATCAGGTGCCTCTTTCAAGTTTGGATCTATGGAATCAATCTTCATACACTCTTCCTCTTGGGTGGAGTCTTGCAAATTCTTGAAGACATGGAACACTATATGCTCATCATGCACCCTTAGCATTAATTCTCCTTTTTCGACATCTATCAATGCCCTGGCAGTAGCTAAAAAGGGCCTCCCTAGAATAATGGGAGTGTTGTCATCTTCCTCTATGTCTAGGATGACAAAGTCAACTGGGAGGAAAAATTTGTCCACCTTTACTAATACATTCTCTACAACCCCGAGTGCTTGCTGAATAGATTTATCCGCCATTTGAAGGGCTATCTTTGTAGGTTTCAATTCATGAATCTGAAGCTTCCTCATCAAAGATAGAGGCATCAGATTTATGCTTGCACCAAGATCACAAAATGCTCTCTCAATCATCATGTTGCCTATTGTGCAGGGGATGTGAAAGCTCCCTGGGTCTTTCATCTTCTTTGGCAACTTTTTCTGGATGATGGCACTACACTCCCTGGTCATCACAACCGTTTGTCCCTCTTTCAAGGATCTTTTCTTTGTCAACAATTCCTTCATGAACTTAGCATATAGGGGCATCTGTTCAAGTGCTTCAATGAAGGGGATGTTGATGTGTAGTGTCTTGAATATTTCCAAGAATTTGGAATATTGCTTCTCTTTGTTCTCTTCTTTAAACCTTTGAGGGTATGGGAGCATTGGTTGGTATGCTTTCACTGCCTCCTTCTTAGCTAATTTATCACTTTGTGTATAGGTTTCTTGCTCCTGCTTTTGTTCCTTCACCTCTTCTTTTAAGCCTTCTTTGATGTGCTCTTCCTGAGTAATGGCTTCTGTCTCCACTTTCTTCCCACTTCTCAGGGTGATTGCTTTACACTCCTCCCATTTTATGGCTTTTTCTGTGTCTCTTGGGTTGGGTATCGTATCACTTGGAAGAACATTGGTTGGCCGTTCAGCTTGTTTGGCTAATTGTCCCACTTGTCTCTCAATATTCTTCATGGTGACCTCATGTTCCTTTTGTCCCTTAGCTAAGGCTTGAGTGGTTTGAGCAAGTGCTTGCAAGGTTGCTTCAAGACTTGAAATTCTAGTCTCATGATGGTCAATTGGGGATATGATGGGGGTTGATTGTTGTTGAAAGTTGTTGGGTGGATTAGTGTGGTAATTCTGTGCGTTGGATGTTGGTGCAGGAAAGTTGTTTTGGTGAATTTGTGAGTTATTATGAGGTGGTTGATATGTGTTTTGTGTTTTTCTATATTGGTTAGTGTTGGTGGCATGGTGATTTTGGTTATTTGTGTTGCGGGTGTGGTTGTGGTTGTTGTTCTTTTGCCAATGGTTTTCACCCCACCTTAGATTGGGATGATTTTTCCAAGAGGAGTTGTATGTATCACCATGAAATTCGTCCTGAGAATTTGAAGTATTTTGCATGTATTGAACTTGTTCTTGTGGCTGTTCAACAGTGGTCCCTTCACCTTGGCTCCATTCAAGTGATGGTTGATTTGTTGTGTTCACTAATGCTAGCTGGAAACCATCCATTCTCTTTGTTATCATTTCCATTTGTTGTTGGATTTGTTGGTGCATTAACTTATTTTGTGCCATGATAGCATCAACACCTTCAAGCTCCATTACGCCTTTCTTTGGGGCTGGATTATGTTGCCTCTCTGATGAGTAATAATACTGATTGTTTGCCACAATCTCAATGAGGTCTTGAGCCTCCTCAGCAGTTTTCATCATGTTGAGTGATCCCCCTGATGAATAGTCTAGTCCCTTCCTTGCTTCTAAACTTAAGCCTTCATAGAAGTTTTGGAGTTTGACCCAGTCACTAAACATATCAGGTGGACATCTTCTCATGAGTGCCTTATATCTTTCCCAGGCTTCATACAATGACTCCCCTTCCATTTGCCTGAAAGTTTGAACCTCTGTCTTCAACTTGATGATTCTTTGAGGTGGGTAGAACTTTGCTAGAAATCTGCCCATCAGATCATTCCAATTGTCGAGGCTTTCCTTGGGGAATGACTCTAGCCATTGAGTGGCCTTGTCCCTCAAAGAGAATGGGAATAGCAGCAGTTTGTAGACATCTGGATGCACTCCATTTGTCTTCACTATGTTGCATATCCTCAGAAAAACAGACAAGTGTTGATTTGGGTCTTCAAGAGGTCCCCCTCCATAGGAGCAATTGTTTTGTACTAAAGTGATGAGTTGGGGTTTTAACTCAAAGTTGTTGGCCTGAACACTTGGAGTGGCAATACTGCTCCCACAATGTCTTGGATCAGGGATGGTATAAGAGGATAGCACCCTTCTAGGTGGTCCATCATTGTTGTTGACCCCTCCAGGAGGATTGTGCATCTCATCCTCCATGACTTGATCTTCTCCCTCTGACTCCTCTTCACCAACTATCCCCTTTCCTCTTTTTGCTCTTCTTCTCCTTCGGAGGGTTCTCTCGTCCTCAGTATTAAGTCTATTAGCTCCTGACATACACAAACAAAACCAAAATCACAAGTGAAATATTCTAGAACTAGAGTGGAATTGGAGTTAGTGAAACAAAGTATCAAACAGTTAGTGGGCTTAACAAAAATACTAAAAAAAATGCTTAATCTAAACCACCTTTCACTTAATCATTGTCAATCTTTTCCAATCCCCGGCAACGGCGCCAAAAACTTGATACGTAAAAAAAATTTAATTTCACGTACAACCGGCAAGTATACCGGGTCGCATCAAGTAATAAAACTCACTAAGAGTGAGGTCGATCCCACGGAGATTGGTAGATTAAGCAACTTTAGTTAATGGTAAATTTAGTCAAGCAAACATGATTTTGATTTCATGAGGTTTGTGATTTTTGAACATAATTGCAAGAATTTAAATGGCAAAGAATTTAAAGAACTAGAAGAGAGAAATAAAATGAAAGTAAATAACGGAAACTTAAAATGCAAGAAACTTAAATGACATCAAAGATAAATTGCAAGGAATTAAAGGTTGCAGAAATTTAAAGAGCGTAAGAGTAAATAGCAAGAACTAAATGAACAGAATGTAGATAACAAGAATAGTAAATTGACAGAATGAAAAAGGGATTTGGGTTATGGGTAGTCAAACAACTAGAGGCAAAAGAAATAAGAATTAATGGTGGAGAGGATCATTAGGGATCAGAGATGCAAGTTTTCATGAATTGATGTTAGTCAAGTCCTTCTCAATCATGGGTATAGATCCATGGCAAGTGGGTGATTGAATCCCAATCTCTTGGTGATTCAATCTCTCTCAACATAGCCAATTGCCACTCTCGTGATCTAATTGTTCATGAGAAGAGATGAAGCTCAAATCTAATCCAGCCACACAATTCCCATAATCTCAACCAAGGAGAGTTACATCTCACATACTAACCAAGGTATATTGATCAAAGAAATCATGAAAGGATGAACTCTAAACTGAATTATGTGGCTCATTCCTCAATTTCACCACATAGTTCATATAGATTAACCCCTCTCTCGATGGTGGTTGAATCTTTGAAGATCAAGAGTTCCCTCTTTAGATCAACCACTAGAATTGAGGAGGAGAAGATGAGTTCACTAATTCATTCCAACAAGCAGAGCTCTTCCCCCTAATGAAAGTGGGGTTTAGTGAGTCATAGCTCCAATTTCAACAACAATTGCCATAAACCAAAATTAAACTAAATGCAAAGAAAGATGAAGAAGAATAAGGAAATGTTTAAAGCTTAAGAAATGAAGAAGAGAAGTTCCAAGAAGAACCAAAAATGCTCTCCGGGTATCCTCCCGGAAGTGCTAAGGAGTCTCAAAATAAAAGTGTCAAAAAGTTTCTAATTCTAAGTGTCAAAAGTTTTCTCCAAAGTACAAACTCAATCTCTATTTATACTAGTCCCAAAACTCTTTCAAAGATCTTGAATTGGGTTGGAAATATGGGCTTCCTCTTTGTTGAATTCTTGGCTCAATTGGAAGAAGTGTTGCTAGACTTGGAAAGGAAGAGTTCATTCATCATGCTTCTGGCCCAATGGTTTGGCGTTTTTGTCAATAACGCTGGCCTTAATGCACGTTGGCAACGTGCATCACAATTTCCTGGGAGTGAACTTTCATACTTGGGCGTTGCTAGCCCAAGTTGTTGCTAACAACTTGCTTTTCCTCTTCTTGGCTCTACTTTCATGCTAAATGTAGCCCAGAATTTGAGTGTCAACCTTCTGCTTCAATATGGACTATTATACATCATTGGAAAGCTCTTGATGTCTATTTTCTAATGCCACTGGAATCACCTCAATTGGACTTTCCTAGCTCAAGTTATGCTTCCTCAAAGAAGGTAAGGTCAAGCTGCCAAGTTGTTGCCAAAAACGCACCCATTCTAGCAAGTTGGCAACGTGCCCGTGCCTAGCCTCCCAAGGCAGGGACTTGGGGCTGGCGTTGTTGCAAAACACGCCCCCTTGCTAGCACGTTGGCAACGTGCCCGTGCTCCTTCCAAGGCTCATCTCTAGCCTCCTCAAATTTCAACCTCATTTTCTTGTTTTTGGGACCTAAAGATGACTCTGATTCAAGCTTCCATTTCATGCTTCACCATAGACTATTATATATGGTTGGAAAGCTCTAAATGTCAGCTTTCCAACGCAACTGGAATCACTCAATTTGGATCTCTGTAGCTCAAGTTATGCTCCATTGAAGGGGACATGGTCAGGCTGCTAAAATCGCAGGCGTTTTTGGCAAAAACGCCTTTGTATTTCCAAGTTGCCAACGCCTTCAGATTTTGAAGCTCTAAATGAAGCCCGCTTTTGACGCTTTAAACGAATGTCAACCCCATACTATGATATATGGTTGGAAAGCTCTGGATGTCTACTTTTCAATGCCGTTGAGAGTGCATCATTTGAAGGTCTACAACTCAAGATATACTCCATGGAAGAGGGCAAGGTCAGGCTGCCAGGTTTGTTGGAGTTGTTGATGAACACGCCCATGCAATCCCAAGTTAGCAACGTGAATGGCACTCCTCCCTAGCGTTAGCAACGTGAATGGCACTCCTCCCTAGCGTTAGCAACGTGAATGGTGCCTTGATTGGCGTTAGCAACTTGGTTGGCACCCAAGACTTGGTGCCTAGCCAAGCAACCATTCCTGGCGTTGCCTTAGAACACGCCCATGGTTCCTAGCTCAACAACGTTCTCGAGCTCCTCTTTGGTGCCAAAGTTACTTGCCACGTTGCCAAGGAACACGCCTTCATAACTTGGCGTTGGCAACGTGCACCTCCTTTTCCTGGACCAAGCCTTGCTTGTGTGCGTTGCTTGCCTGCGTTGTCCTCAAACACGCCCCTCATCTCTAGGCTGGCAACGTGCTCGAGGTTCCCAACTAGCTCATCAAGATTGCTTGCCTGGGCGTTGCCTTTAAACACTCACTCCTTTCTCCAAGTTGGCAATGCCACTTCTCTTCCAAGGTTGCCTGGCGTTGCCTCCAATAACGCAGCCCTTCTCCAAGTTGGCAACGCCAACTTTTCTTCCAAGGTTGCCTGGCGTTGCCTCCAATAACGCAGCCCTTCTCCAAGTTGGCAACGCCAACTTTTCTTCCAAGGTTGCCTGGCGTTGCCATGAACAACGCCCACTATCTCCAAGTTGGCAACGCCAACTTCTTCTTGCCCAGCTTGCATCATTCTTGCTTCCATGCTTTCTTGTTTCATCACCTATCATCAACAAAGGAAATGGCTTCAAAGTCTTACCCATTCATGCAATAAATTTCATGAGATTCATTCATACTCATTCATGTATGCATTCCTTAAATCATTTGCATGAATTTGGCTAGAATCAACATGTTCCTTGGTATTCTTATGCATGAAGACAAAACTCATAAAAGGACTTGTTTATTTAGAGAAAATGAGTGAAATTAAACTAAAACCAACTAAACTAACTAGCTAATATAGTAAATATGCAAATGCATCAGTGCACGCGCAGAGGGAGTTGTTTTTCCTACATTTGCATGAGTTTAAACCACTTTTGGTATTTCAACTCCCTTCCTTCACTCAGCTGCTTAAGCATTATAGCAGAGCATTTTGCTTGGTAACCCATTAATGAATTTAACACAAAACAAGAAAGAAAACGAGGAATCAACATTAAAATCCATCTACAAACATGAGGTCAAGTGTCTATGTACAAAGCTCAAAGGAAGATCTTACCATGGTGGGGTGTCTCCCACCTAGCACTTTTGTTTAACGTTCTTAAGTTGGACTTTCATCAGCTCATAGTGCTTGTTCAAGAGTTGCATCTCTCAAGAGGAACACTTCAAATTCTTTGGAGTTCTTTCTTTGCTCACCATGATACAATTTGAGACGGTGCCCGTTTACCTTGAAGATGTCCGGGCTTGTTGGGTGGCGCAAGTGGTAGACCCCATAAGGTTCTACTTTCTCCACTTGGTATGGTCCATCCCACCTTGATCTGAGCTTTCCGGGTAGTAATCTCAACCTTGAATTGTAGAGAAGCACTAGGTCACCGGGTCGGAACTCTCTTCTCCTAATGTTTTTGTCATGGATGGCTTTCAACTTTTCATTGTAGAGCCTAGCATTGTCGTAAGCTTCTAGTCTCAAACATTCCAATTCCGCCAATTGAAGCTTTCTTTCGATGCCGGCCCCACCCAAGTTCATATTACACTCCTTTACGGCCCAATACGCTTTGTGTTCAATCTCCACCGGTAAGTGGCATGCTTTACCATATACAAGCCGGAAGGGGCTCATGCCGATTGGTGTCTTGTAAGCCGTCCGATACGCCCAAAGTGCATTGGAGAGTTTATTGCTCCAATCCTTCCTATTTGGCTTTACAACCCTTTCTAAAACATGCTTGATTTCCCGGTTTGAGACTTCGGCTTGGCCGTTTGTTTGAGGGTGGTAAGCCGTGGCGACTTTGTGGATGATGCCATATTTCCTCATGAGGCCGTCTATTTTTTTGTTGCAAAAGTGTGATCCTTGGTCACTTATGATTGCTCTTGGGGCTCCAAAACGGCAAATGATATTATTCCTCACAAAAGAATACACCACATTAGCGTCATCCGTTCGGGTGGGGATTGCCTCCACCCATTTTGACACATAATCGACGGCTAACAAGATGTAGAGAAAGCCATTGGAGTTTGGAAATGGTCCCATGAAGTCGATTCCCCATACGTCAAAGATTTCACAAAAAGCATATTTTGTTGGGGGATTTCGTCCTTCTTGGAAATATCTCCAAACCTCATACATTGGGGGCAAGATTTGCAATAGAGAGAAGCATCTTTGAGAAGAGTTGGCCACCAAAATCCGCAATCAAGGACCTTTCTTGCCGTTCTTTGGGGTCCATAGTGACCACCCCCTTCGGAAGCATGGCAAGCGTCCAAGATTGCTTGGAATTCGGTTTGGGGCATGCATCGTCGCACTATTTGGTCCGCTCCACATCTCCACAAATAGGGATCATCCCAAATATAGTATTTGGATTAACTTTTCAGCTTATCCTTTTTGTTTTTGTCAAGATTAGGAGGGAAGGTGCATAAAACCAAATAGTTTGCGATTGGGGCATACCAAGGAACCACTTCCGAGATTGCGTGCAAGGTATCTAAAGGAAAGGAATCATTGATAGGAGTGGTGTCGCCTTTTGTGTGTTCGAGGCGACTTAAGTGGTCCGCCACTAGGTTTTGGGAACCACTCCTATCTTTGATCTCCAAGTCAAATTCTTGTAACAAAAGCACCCAACGAATTAATCTCGGTTTTAATTCCTTTTTGGCCAACAAGTACTTTAGCGCCGCATGATCCGAGTACACTACAACCTTGGAACCAAGAAGATAGGCTCGGAACTTGTCCAAAGCAAAAACAATAGCTAGTAGTTCCTTTTCGGTAGTAGTGTAGTTGGATTGGGCTCCATCTAATGTTTTGGAAGCATAAGCTATGACATAGGGAATCTTACCCTCGCGTTGTGCTAACGCGGCTCCAATCGCATAGTTCGAAGCGTCACACATGATTTCAAAGGGTTGAGTCCAATTGGGGCCTCGCACTATAGGAGCTTGTGTCAATGCTACTTTGAGTTTGTCATATGCCTCCATACATTCCTTGCTTAGCTCAAATTCGGTGTCTTTTTGTAGTAATCGAGAGAGGGGTAAGGCCACCTTGCTAAAGTCTTTGATGAATCTCCGGTAAAATCCTGCATGTCCAGGAAAAGAACGGACTTCCCTCTCGGAGGAGGGGTAAGGTAAACTGGATATGACATTTATCTTTGCCGGATCTACGGAGATGCCTTCCTTTGATACTATGTGTCCCAAAACAATTCCTTGTTTGACCATGAAATGACATTTTTCAAAATTTAAAACAAGGTTTGTTTTGGTGCATCTCTCTAAGACTTTTTCAAGGTTACCTAAACAATGCTCAAATGAATCACCATATACACTAAAGTCATCCATGAAAACTTCCATTGATTGCTCTAGAAAGTCCGCAAATAGGCTCATCATGCATCTTTGGAACGTTGCCGGTGCATTGCATAGGCCAAATGGCATACGCTTGTAAGCATACGTCCCAAAGGGGCAAGTAAATGTGGTTTTTTCTTGGTCTTCTAGAGCAATATGAATTTGGAAGTACCCGGAGTAGCCTCAAGAAAACAATAATATGATTTACCGGCTAATCGATCAAGCATTTGATCAATAAATGGTAGTGGAAAATGATCTTTTCTTGTGGCCGCATTCAATCTCCGGTAGTCTATGCATACTCTCCAAGAATTTTGCACTCTTGTTGCTATAAGTTCACCACTTTCATTTTTGATTGTTGTCACTCCGGACTTTTTGGGCACTACTTGGACCGGGCTTACCCATTCGCTATCCGAGATAGGATAGATGATGTCCGCTTCAAGTAGCTTGGTGACTTCTTTCTTTACTACCTCAAGAATGGTTGGATTAAGTCTCCTTTGAGGTTGTCGGACCGGTCTTGTTCCTTCTTCAAGGAATATGCGGTGCTCGCATACTTTGGGGCTTATTCCCACTAGATCCGCCAAACTCCACCCGATTGCCCTTTTGTTTTTCCTCAATACATTCAGCAATTTCTCTTCTTGTTGAGGGGTTAGCTCTTGTGCAATTATCACGGGTAGCTCTTGGGCTTCATCAAGGTATGAATACCTTAAGTGAGGTGGTATTGGCTTCAATTCCATCTTTTTGTCATTCTTTGAGGTTTGAATTTCCGGATGAGTTGCATGATGTGTGGTATTTAGTTCGCTTGACTTTTCATTTGCTTCTTCAACCCTATACTTCTCATCCAACTTTGCTAGATGCACTTCGGCCACTATGTTATCAATTGGGTCACACCGAAATAAAGAGTGGTTCTCCGGTGGATGCTTCATTGCTTCCTCTAGGCTAAAGCTTACAATTCTCCCATCTATTTCAAATGAGTAGTTCCCTGAGTAAGCATCAAGTTTAAATCTAGAAGTTCTCAAGAATGGTCTTCCAAGTAGGATAGACGATGCTCTCTCGGTTTCGCTTGATGGCATTTCAAGGACATAGAAGTCAATCGGAAACACCAACCCTTTATATTCACCAATACATCTTCCGCAACACCCGCTACGGTTATTATGCTTTTATCCGCTAAGACAAATCTTGCCGTCGACCTTTTTAGTTGTGGCAAGTTCAATAACCGGTAGACGGAGAGCGGCATGATGCTAACACATGCTCCAAGGTCACACATGCAATCTCTAAATTGAACTCCATTGACTGTGCAAGTGACCATACAAGGGCCCGGATCATCACACTTCTCGGGTAGTGTTCCCATTAAAGCGGAAATAGAGCTCCCCAATGGAATGGTTTCAAATTCAAGAATTCTATCCTTATGTATGCATAAGTCTTTGAGGAATTTAGCATATCTAGGAACTTGATGGATAGCATCAAAGAGGGGGATGGTTACCTCAACTTTCTTGAACATTTCTACCATTTTGGGGTCGAGTTCTATGCGCTTTTTAGCTTTCTTCGCAAGTGTTGGGAATGGAAGTGGTTGAGCAACTTCTTCTTCCAAGGTTCTTTTGGCCTTGGTTGTTTCCCTTGTTGGTTGGACTTCATCCTCAACTATGGCTTGGGGTGTCTCCTCTTCCACTACTTCTTCTATATTTATTCTCTCCTCTTCTTGAGCGGTTGTGATAGGGCTTGAGTCCTTTGCTTCCTTCTCTTTTAGTTGCGTACCGGATCTAAGGGTGATGGCAATGATGCCCCCCTTTGGATTTGGTTGAGGTTGAGAAGGAATGACACTTTGGATTGGAGGTTGAGGAGTGGAAGTTGATGGTGTATCCATGCGTGCGAGAAGAGCTTGTAGTGTAGAGGTGAGACCGGTGAGACCGGAGGCAAGTGTGTTTTGTAGTTCCTTTTGGCCTTGGATAATGGTTCGGAGTGTTTCGTCTTGGTTGGAGGGAGTGGTTGCATATGTGAGTTGAGGAGCTTGTGATTGGTTGGGTGGTGGTCTTTGATGTGGTGGTTGATATGTTTGGTAGTTTCTTTGTGGGTTTTGTTGATTGTATGGTTGATTTTGTGAATTGTATGGTCGGTTTTGTGAGAAGTTTTGTGAGTTGTTACCCCATCTTTGACCTCCTCCATTGTTGTTGTTGTCCCTATTCCCTTGTTGATGGTTGTCTCTCTAATTTTGATTATTGTGTCCACTTCCTTGGTTGTGGCCTCCTCCTCCTTGATAAGAGTACCCTTGGTTAGGATTACCGCCTTGGTAGTACCCTTGATTGGGGCGATCATAGAAATTGTGGGTAGCCGCCAAGGTGTTGTCTTCTTGAAGGCTTGGGCACTCATCCGTGTAGTGAGAGTAGCAAGAGCAAATGCCACATACTCTTTGAGGGACCAATTGTTGGTTGTGTTGTTGAGGTGGTGGAGGGTGTTGTTGTTGGTATGATTGAGGTTGTGGTTGTTGTTGGTTCAATTGGAGTTGCTTCAAGATGGATGTCATCTCATTCAAGGATTGAGTTAGAGCGGTGGTTTCACTACTAGTTGATACCTCATTCACGGTCCTCGGACGGTTGACTCTTCGCCTCATATGTTGGTTGGATTAGGCTAAATCAATAATAAGTTGCCATGCCTCCTCCGCGGTTTTATATTTGGACAAAGAACCATTGCTAGAAGTATCCAAGAGGGTTCTATCTTGCTCTCGCATCCCTTGACATATGTATCCAAGCAATACTTGAGTGTCGATCATGTGATTTGGGCATGCATCTAGTAGTTTGCGAAACCGTTCCCAATACTCATAGAGTGGTTCCATTTCACCTTGCACAATACAAGACATTTCTTTCCTTAGCCTATCCATCTTTTCCGGAGGTAGGAATTTATCCAAGAATCCCCTTCTAAGCAAGTCCCAATCGGAGGTAACTTCACTAGAGAGGGTGTAGAACCATTCTTTAGCCTTGTCCTCAAGAGAAAAAGGGAAAGCAAACAACCATATAGCAACTTCATCGGACCCTTCCCGTCTAGTAGTCGAGCATATGCGATGGAAGTCCTTGAGATGTCGAATAGGGTCTTGTGCGGAAGCCCGTGAAACTTGGGTAGGAGGTTGATCAAAGCGGTCTTCAATTCGAAGTTCGCATTCAAGTTGGGGTGAGTTACGTGAAGGGGTTGAAGGACATAATCCGGTGCACCCACTTCCTTGATGGTAACTCTCCTCGGAGCATCCATGGTATTAGTACCTAGAACAAAAGAAGATTTGTTAGTGAGATTGATGGGAGTAGAATTAGTGCCTTCTTTGAGTGACGGTTCAATGTTCACTTCTAGTAAGGTGGTTGAGGTGGTGAAAGCCTCTTCCCCTTTTCCAAACTTAAGCCGCCTCCGAGCTTGTCTAATATGAAGCAAAGTTCGTTCTATTTCCGGATCAAAAGGGACTAAGCTCGGATTCGGTTGTGAACGCGTCATGCAATGAAGGGAAAATGGAATTCATTGTAATGAATGAGGGGTTAGTCGCTTAAATTATTTACAATGAAATGCAACTATGTACATATATACATGCTTAATCCAAACAATAACATGGCACACTAGGCAAACTCCCCGGCAACGGCGCCATTTTGACAAATGAATTTTTTGTTGGTATAGAATTTATCAAGTGATCAATCGTAGTATAGTCTAAACCAACGCGAAATCCATCATCAAACAAATCTACAATCTATATCCGAGAGTATTAATCTCCCGAGTCGTTCTCCCTTGGAATTGCCAAAGTATGCATCTTATTGATTTAGTAAGCTTTGTTTGAGTTCTTTGAAGGTCTTAGCAAGTAATGAGGAACAAACAATCAATTATCAAAAGGACTTGACTTAGGGTTGGCATTAGAAATCTTTATCATTATAGTTCACTCAATGTTGATAACAATTAGGCCTTGCTCCATTTAGTCATCCCCTAAGTATAGAGGAAAATCAAATGAGAACAATCAACTTGAGTCACAAGTCCTAGCTTCACCTTATGGGAATCTAGCTTTAGTGCACTCCAAGTCAATTAGCAATCCCTAACTCTCAATCAACTATTGAGATAGCTATTCAATTTCTTCCAATGACCAAACCCTATGCCAAGTGCAAAAATTCTACTCCATAGCTAGTATTGACATTTTATCAAACATGTAGTGAGCAAGAAGGAAGGTCATAGTAAAATGAGGAGAAAAGTAGAATTGAAGATATTGCAATACAAGGAATTAGCAACAATGAGGATCAAAATCTCAAAATATCAATGAAATCCTAAATTCATAGAGTTGAATCCTAGATCCAAGGAACTTTAGCAATTACAACTACAACTTGAAATTGGAAGAGAAAACCTATTACATGAACAAAGTGAAATGAAAGTTGCAATGGATCTCACCAAGGAATGAGTAAAAATCCAGAATTTTGATGAAGAAGAACCCTAGTAAGAACTTGAGAGAAGTTGATGAATCCTAGAGAGAAGTTGGAGTCTCTCTCTCTAACAATGTAACTAACTCAAAATATCTCCAAAAACTAGAAAATATGAACTAAGTCCCCTCAACCTTTGCCCCCTTGGTCCTCTTATGCCTTTTCCCGCCAAAGCACTCCTCAAAAGTTAGGATCTCTAACCAACTCCACGCCTAAGTCACGTGACTTCTAAAAATATCATACTCGAACATCGGCGCGTACGCGCAAGGTACGCGTGCGCGCCATGGATGCGGTTTTGGAGTGTGCGCGGAGGCGGAACGTACGCGTGCGCGTCCATGAGGATCCTGGCTCAGCCGCTACTCCAGCCGGCTCGTGGCTTGGCTCTTAGTCTCGGCTTCACGTTGCTCTCATCTGCGCGGGCGCGTCAGGTGCGCGCACGCGCCCATGCGAAAATCTCCAATGCTCAATTCTCATGCTTCCTTCCTTTGCACCCTTCTTCCTTATCTTTTCCTGTCCATTCCTACTCTATGTCCTGAAACCACTTAGCGCACAAGTCACGGCATCGAATGGCATCAAGGAGAGATTAGAAATGTATCTATTTTAGTGCAAAATAAGCATGTTTTCCTTCATGAGGCAAAACTAGGAAAAGAATGCAAATCCTTATATTTTCATGCAGAAAGTGTGTGAAATCATTGATAAACCCTTTTGAAATTAGCACAAGATAAACCCTCAAAATGGGGTTTGTCATAGCTACCAACAAGCCCCACCCTATGCTCAGAGACCATCCTCTCAACATAGCTTCAAACCACCATACTCACAAGCTTCTTTTCACCATTCGCCACCGTATGATCCTTATTCACCCCAATGGCAATCCAATTACTCCCAAGAACCACCACTTCTCTATGCATCATGTCCATATCCATCACCTTAAGAATCACAGGTTCACTTCGAAGAATTAGTAGACCAATTTCATACAACCCTTCATCAACTGGAGCAGGTAATAAATCAACTATCTTCCAGATGTTTAGACACTCAAGGAACTTCCATGGCTTCATGTGGAAAATCTAATGAAGAACGTAGCATGAAGAAGACACTAGAAACTTCAGTGGACAACATAGAGCATAACCTCGTACTAGAACAAGTAGAGGAAGCTATCACTATAGAAAAAGAAGAGTTGGTTGAAGATTTAGGAGATGCCGAACCTTCGCCAGAATCCAGAGTTGTGAAGAATTCCGTCAAAGACGTTACAATTGATGCTAAGGAGGATGGTGCACAACTACCAAAGCAGGCATCCTATGAGGAATTGGACGGAATAACCCAAGACGCATGTTCTCTTGATAATGATTATCAAAAGTCAAGTCCTCTTAGTAACGAACTTGCATCCGCAAGTGAATTCTTTGAGACATAAGAATCTTCCCTGAGTGAATACGAAGATGATGCTGAGGTAGATTTTTCTCAACCTCCCAATTATGACTCAAGTGATAAGGAAGATATCGAAGACTTCGATCAGGAAATGGTTGAAATTGAAGAAGTTTGCAAAGAAGTAGAGGAACTCACTGAAGACCACAAGGGAGTAGCGTTTGCAGAACCACTAGAAACACCTATTCCTAGGCCACTACCACCCAACTCCAACTTCAAGTGGGTAAAATCCTTGACTTTTATCTTTACTTTTCCACTTGAATATGGTTTACTTGAAATAGATGGCCAGCTTAGAGCTCTCTGCGGCTTTAAGAATAAGAGGGAAATGGATCGTACTCAGAGCTGGTATGCAAGATTCAATAAGGATCCACGCTTCAACTTGAAGTGCAAGGATTGGTGTCAAGCTCAATTGTATGGGTCTCGGAAGCTATTTGGTCACTGCAGTGAAAATTTAGAGTACTTATCACCTGGCTGGAAAAATGCAGATCAAGACAAAGACGGGTGTAAAAGTAAAGTTTGGGATCCTGGAATCTATTCTGACATTCAACACCCCGGGAGCCTTGAAGCCTGTTTGAACTCACCTAAGGGCTTTACATGCCTTGTTTGGGACCTTGGAGGCTGTTGGCATCCCAAACATTGGTGGAGATTTTTGGATGAATACAAGCACAAGCCACCATAATGGGAAGCTCATCAAATGTCCAACTTAAGGACTTTAACCAAAAGTGCTAGGTGGGAGATGATGACATGTCACCCTGTCATGTTTTTCTATGCTTTTTCATACAAGAAATTGATGATTTGTGCTTGAATAATGAATGCTTTTGTACTTAAATGATACATTTCCTTGATCTTTTAATTTTATAAATCTTGTAGGAAATAAGAAGAAAAAGAAGCAAAGAAGCACAAAATAAGCTAAAAAGGAGGAAAAAAAAGAGCTTTGGGGAACACTTTGAAGTTGGAGCACACTTTGGAGCCTTAGGCCACACTTTTAAAAGCGTGGCTCATGACCAAATTAAAGGAAAAATTGCAATCAGCACACAAAGCTCCGCTCATGCCAAGAGCGAAGCATCATCCTGATGCATTTTCAACTTGGAAGCAAAATTTTGGCTAAGTTAAAATCTGGGAGCTTACAGCATGACCATGCCTCCTTCAAAGGGCTATAACTTGAGCTACAGACTCCAATTGATGTGCTTCCAGTTGCGTTGGAAAGCTGACATTCAGAGCTTTCCAACAATGTATGGCAATCCATATTTGTCATGAAATTGAGGCACGAGTGAAATGCATCTTTGAGGACCAAAAACAAGTAAAAATTGACCAAAGTGCAACCACCAGGATTCGAAGAGGGAGACCAAGGGAAGCCCATCAAAGTAGCGCTCACTTGGATAGTGCTCCGCTCTCTTGGAGAGCATTGTGGTGCTCTCTTCATAAAAATTCAAGGAAAATCTTTTCTCCAAATGCTTTCACCAAGGCTTGAACTTGGGACCTCCCCTTGGAAGCCAATGCTCAGCTCACAAGGTGAGCAGAGCGCTACTCATGAGTGCACACAAGCATGCTTGACACGGTCCAGGGAAGGAAGGCGCGCATCATGACACGGACAAGGTGCGCACAAGACATGCTCACAAGGCACCAATGCTCAGCTCCCCTTGTGAGCAGAGCATTCCCCTGGTGCCTCTCCCAGCCAAGGCACGCTACAAGGGATCTCCAACATAAGCTCCAATGCTCTGCTCCCCACTTGAGCTGAGCATCCTCCTGGGAGCAATTTTCACATGGGCCAAAAATTCAATAAAAATCCAATTTAATTCAATTCTTTTCCAAATTATCCAAAGCAAGCAAAGCCCACATCATCACTCAAAGACACAAGAACAAGCTAGAATTAGGATTTTCATTTTCATTTTGTCATTTTGTAAAAAGCCTATATAAGGCACCATTTTCATCTTTGTTAGGGGAGTTGGCTCTAATAGAGAGCATTGGTAGGCTAGTTCCACTATGGAGTAGTAGAATTAGAGAACTCTCTCTTTAATTTTCATTTCT
This sequence comes from Arachis stenosperma, assembly GCF_014773155.1. Taxonomy (NCBI): domain Eukaryota; kingdom Viridiplantae; phylum Streptophyta; class Magnoliopsida; order Fabales; family Fabaceae; genus Arachis; species Arachis stenosperma. The sequence goes on along the minus strand of NC_080385.1, from coordinate 79,635,650 downwards.
GTTTTAAATCTTGGATTGAGAGTGGAAGGAATTCTGTTTTCATTCTCTATCTGCAACTTCTCTTGTTCTTCTTCTGCAATTTACTTTTCCATTTTTGTTTTGCAATTGTTCTTGTTGGATCAAGGAAGGATTTGAGATCTAGACTTGTTTTCTAGTCTCTTCCACTCCTGAGATCTTCAACATTCTTTTAAATTGCTGCAATTTAGCACCAGTCATTTTCTGTTTTTAATTCTTCAAGCAATTTTACTTTCTGTTTCATTCCTCTTCAATTTCCTCTCCTGCATTTTGCAATTTCACATTTCTGTTCACATTTAGCTTGGTTTAATTTCCTGCACATTTATACTTTCCTAAAATTTAAATTTCCAGTTGCTTGATCTATTGCTTTCTTTCATTTCCAGCACCCACTCTCCTTTACATTTAATGCAATTTACATTTCTTGTAATTTAAGTTTCAGCTATTTTACTTTCTTGTTCTTTAAGTTACTTGCAATTTTACTTTCTGCATCTTTTAAATTCCTTGCAATTTACTTTCTGTTGGGCACATTTCACACAATTCACTCAATGTTAGCTTGACTAAACTAATCACCCACTAAAGTTGCTTGATCCATCAATCCCTGTGGGATCGATCTCACTCTAAGTGAGTTTTATTACTTGATACGACTCGGTACACTTGCCGGTGAGTTTTAGGTGTTTGGAATTTGTTTTCCAAAATATCCCATCAGGAGACAACCCACCATGGTATGATCGTTCCTTTTTCGGTTTATTCTATTTTTGAATTTTAATTGAACCTAGAATTATGCATATCATTCATTGCATTCTGCATACTGCATGATAAAAAAAAGGGGGCTTGTGACGTGCCAGCGTCGATGACGCGTCCGCGTCGTATGTGCCTACAAGAAGAAAAGAAAATTGACCAGAGAGTCACGCGAGAGCGTGGCTGGAGGCATGCCTCTGGCACAATTTGACCCACGCGACCGCGTGGATGACGTAATCGCGTCATTAGTGAAATGGCCTCCCCACGCGTCCGCGTGACCCACGCGAACGCGTGGCTCTGCAATTCGACGTAAAAAGGGTGTATGGCAGTAACTTGAGCTGGAGTAGGGCTGGACTTATGCTAGCAGCACAAGCCCTACCACGCGAACGCATGCCCCATGCGTCTGCGTCAATCCCCATAATATGGCCTATCACGCGATCGCGTCCCCCACGCGACCGTGTCACCCTAAATTTTGGCAAAATGAGTTTCAAACAGAAAGTTGCGCGAGCGCGCGGCTACCCTCGCGCTAGTAGCACGAATTCACTCACGCGACCGCGTGCCCCACGCGGCCGTGTCACTTGACAATAGCGCCACCCGTGTGAACGCGTCACGCACGCTTTCGCGTCGCCTGCGCCGCATAACTTATCCAGATCAGCCAAGATATCTTATCTTTTCTTTTCCAAATCTAAATCTTTTCTTTCCCTTCTTCATTCTTTCTTCCTCCTTTCTTCCTTCCTTTTTCTTCATCTCTTTAGCTTCTCATCCTTCTTTTCCTTCATTCTATTTTACATACTTTATTTGCATACTTTCATTCATTGCATATTTTTATTGGTGTTAAATTTTCTTTTTCAATTGTTGTATCTTTTCTGGTATTATTTCGGTGCTTAGTGACTTGTTTTACAATGTTGGGTGATATTATTTTTCTGTCAGTGTCAATCTTTTATGACCCCTATATTCCTTTTGCATTGAAATGAATTTATATTATCTTTCATTATCTACTATCTCTTCTCCCATTTGTTGTAAATTTTGCACCACTGGTATGCCATGTGCTTTTATTGTTTTCTCACTTGCATGTTGTAGCTACCATGTCACTGAGAATCTCACTATTTGGCATTAACCCAACCATATTTTATTTGTTTTCTATCCTTATTTTTGGGTTATTTTTCTTCCTTTTTCTCTTCTTTTAGGATGGCTGATGGTGTTTTTGTGGAAAAATGAATTTCCAACACACAAATCCAACCGGCAAGTATACCGGGTCGCATCAAGTAGTAATAACTCACAAGAGTGAGGTCGATCCCACAGGGATTGATGGATCAAGCAACTTTAGTGGGTGATTAGTTTAGTTAAGCTAACATTGCAGGGATATTGGATGAAATGTAGCCAACAGAATTATAAATGACAGGAAATTTAAAGTTGCAGAAAGTAAAATTGCATAAAACTTAAATAACAAGAAAGTAAAATAGCTGAAACTTAAATTGCATGAAATATAAATTGCATTAAATGTAAAGGGGATTGGGTGTATGGAATTTAAAATTCAACAATAAAATGTAAAGAGCAATCAAGCAGAGGAGTAAAGGATGAAACAAGTGCAGCATATTTAAACAGAAATGGAAATTGCTTGAAGAAGCAACACAGAATGTAATTAAGCTCAATTGTGAAATTTAAAGAGACAAATGAAGATCTCAGGGAATCAAAGAGACTAGAAAACAAGTCTAGATCTCAAGCCCTTCCTTGATCCAATAGCAAACAAGATGCAAGAAAATTAAAGATGAAAGCAATGAAGAAAACTTTGATTCAAATCACAATTCACTTGAAAGTTTGCAGAAGAAGAACAAGAGAAGTTGCAGATGGAGAATGAAAACAGAATTCCTTCCAATTTCCACCCAAAATTCAAAACAGAAATGAAAACTAAAAGAGAGAGCTATCTACTACTACTACTCCCTAATGGAGCAAGCCTCTTTCTAATGGAGCCTCCTATTAGAGCCAACCTCCTTTCTGAAATGAGAGTGATGCCCTTTATATAGGCTTTTTACAAAATGAAAATAAAATGAAATTGAAATTCAAAATAAATTCACAAAATGAAATTCCTAATCTAGCTTGTTCTTGTGCCTTTGAGTGATGATGTGGGCTTTGCTTGCTTTGGATTTGAGGAGAAATGGGTTTAGTTGGCCTTGATTCAATTTGGAGAGGAATTGAATTTAAATGAGATTTTGGTTGAATTTTGGCCCATGATGCTCCCAGGAGGCTACTCTGCTCTTGTGGAGAGCAGAGCAGTGAAGCCTTGTGTGGGGATCCTGCTTGTGTGTGTTGTACGCACCAAGCCCCTTGACCGTGCCAAATTGTGCGTGACATGCTTCCCTGGGCCGTGTCATGGTGCGTGCCTTGAGCCCAAGGAATGTTGCTCTGCCCTCCTTGTGGGCAGCGCAATGGTGCTTCCAAGAGGAGTTCCCAAGTTCAAGCCTTGGTGAAAGCACTCCACTCAAATTTTCTTACATTTTCTTTGGGAGAGAGCACGATACTGCCCTCCAAGAGAGCAGTCTGCTCTCCTTGAGGGCAAACTTTCTTGGTTTCCTTGTGTCTCCCTCTTCGAGCCTTGGTGGAAGCACTTTGGTTCATTTTCGCTTATTTTTGGCCCTTAAAGATGCCTTTCACTCGTACCTCAATTGTACGCCAAATATGGATTGCTATATATCGTTGGAAAGCTCTGAATGTCAGCTTTCCAACGCAACTAGAAGAACATCAATTGGACGTCTGTAGCTCAAGTTATATCCATTTGAAGTAGGCATGGTCATGTTGTGAACGCCCAGATTTTAACTTAGCAAAAATTTGCTTCCAACCTTACTTTGCATCAAGATATTGCCCTGCTCTTGGCAAGGGCAGAGCAGTGTGCGTGCTGGTTGCTTCCTCCTTTAATTTGGTCATGGGCCACGCTTTTAAAAGCGTGGCCTAAGGCTCCAAAGTGTACCCCAACTTCAAAGTGTACCCCAAAGCTCTTTTTTTCTCCTTTTTGGCTTATTTTGTGCTTCTTTGCTTCTTTTTCTTCTTATTTCCTACAAGATTTATAAAATTAAAAGATCAAGAAAATATATCATTTAAGTACAAAAGCATTCAATATTTAAGCACAAATCATCAATTTCTTGTATGAAAAAGCATAGAAAAATAGGTATATGATGACATGTCATCAATGGCCTCCGAGGAAGGGAAAGGGAATGCTTCTAACTGGGGAGACAAACAAGTCCATCTGCACAATCCTTGGAGAAAAGTATCAGTTGAAGCAAACCGTCCACTTGCACATCTTAGCATGCACCGAGGACGGTGCGATCTTTAAGTGTGGGGAGGTCGATATCGATCTCCGTGGGTTAGTCACCTTCTTCTCAACACCAATTTTTGTTTTTCATTGCTGCATTTGCATGTGTATTTGCATGTTTGTTTGATTTTGTGCATATATTACCATTACTTGGTTGAAGTAATATTTTCTTTTTCAAGAAACTTTTTATAATATTTCACTAATTTAAATTAAAAACTTTTTGAAAAACTTGTTTGAAGAAATATTATTTTGGAACATGATTTAGAGCTCGAACACACAAAACCAGTGAGATTTTGAGCCTACTTGATTGGTTGCATTTTACCAACCAATATTTTATTTTTGGTGTGTGTTTTTCTCTCTAAAATTGTGATCTTTGTCTTGCTTAATTCTATATTTTCATTATTTGATGTATGCATGCACTTATATGATTGAGGTCTTATTTCACTGAGCTTACATACCCATATGGCCTTACCTTTCATTATCCTTTGCAAACCAATGTTGAGCCATTTTTACCCCTTTGTTCTTTACTTTTGCACATCATTAACTCTAAGCGAAAAACAATAATGTCCTTAATTTGAATCCTTGATTAGCTTAGATTAATGAAAGCACTCATAAATTAAGTGTGGGAAAAATGGGTTTGGAAACGTTTGGTTTGGGAATTGAGTATGTTAGACTTTGTGTGAAAATGTGAAAAATGTTAAGAACATGTTTATGCATTCAAAAGCTTAATCATATGCATTAAAAAAATTTTATTAAGAAAAGAAAAATAGAAAAAAAAAAAAGAAAAAAAGAGCAGAAAAATAAAAAGGGGACAAAATGCCCCAAAGTAAATGGCAATAGCAATGCATATGTACTGTACTCAAAACTTGGAATGCATAAATATGTAGTAAACACAGTTAATGGGTAGTTATTGATTTTATATTATGATTACATGGATTTTCCTAAGTTAGGTGGAAAGTTTATGTTAATTAAGGATTTAGATTTTAGTCCACTTGGCCAAATACAATCCTACCTTGACCCTAACCCCATTACAACACTTAAAAGACCTCTTAATTTATGTATTGGTGCATTAAATTTTTGTTGATTGTTAGATGAAGAGCAAGCTATAGAAAACAAGATTAGTAGAGAATTGATAGAATTGACCCTAGACACTTGAGAGTTAGAATGATATACACTACCATTAAGGGTTCAGTGCTTAATATTATGTTCCCTGCTTTCATGAGTTATCTTCTTCTTGCAAGTTATTTGTATTGTATTTTGTGATTTGAATTAGTGAAATCCAGTTCATATTTGTTCTTGAAAGATTTATTTACTTTTTCACCAAGTAGGTAGAATCATCTTTGCATGTAGTTACATTCATATAGATAGGTTGCATTTCATACATTCTATCATTCCTCTTCACTCCCTTATAACTTCTCTTGAGCTTAGCATGAGGACATGCTAATGTTTAAGTGTGGGGAGGTTGATAAACTACTATTTCATGGTTTATCTTGTGCTCAATTGAGAGGTTTTTATCAACTCTTTACCCACTTATTCATACTATTCGCATGTTTTACTTTTTCCTTCTAGATTTTGTGCTATGATTGAAAACATGCTTCTTTGGGCTTTAAATTTGCTATGTTTAATCCTCTCTTATTACCATTCAATGCCGTGATATGTGTGTTAAGTGTTTCAGGCTTCATAGGGCAAGGATGGCATAAGGAATGAAGGGGAAGCGTGCAAAAATGGAAGGAACAAAAGGAATTGAGGAGATGACCAGCGAGAAGTCACGCGGTCGCATGACTCACACGACCGCGCGAAATGGAAGAAATCAGAGTGACGTGTTCGCATGCCTGACGCGACCGCGCGGATTGGAAGCTGCAAGAACAACGCGAATGCATGGACGACGCGCACGCGTGGTAGGAAAAACGTTGAGTGATGCGATCACGTGGACGACGTGGCCGCGTGACGTGCCCGATCTGCAGAATTACAAAAGTCGATGGCAGAGATTCTGGGCCACATTTCAACTAAGTTCTTGGCCCTGAAAACACAGATTAGAGGCTATAAAGTGGGGGAATGCATCCATACTTTAGAGAACATACATTCATAATAATTCACTTTTCACAATTTAGATGTAGTTTTTAGAGAGAGAGGTTCTCTCCTCTCTCTTAGGTTTTAGGATTAGGATTTCTTTTAGTCATTAGGATTGTTTCTTCATACCAGGTTCAATAATTTATGTTTCTCTTCTATTTTTGTTTACTCTGGAGCTTTTATTTGTATTTGATTTATGTTGCCCAATTGGCTTATGAACTTTTCCATGTTAGAATTGACATCTTCATTCAATTTGAGATATTCCAGATATTTATGATTTTAATTTAGCTTTCTATATTCTTGGTTCTGGTTGATTAATTGGTAACTCGAGTTATCAAACTCATCGTGATTGATAATAACTATTCTTGCTAGTTAATTTAAATTCCTATAACTCTAGTCTTTCCTCAGGAGTTGACTAGGACTTTAGGTGTTAAATTGATTTGTCCACTTAACTGACCTTCATAGTTAGAGGTTGACTTAGTGAGAGCAACAATATAATTCTCATCACCATTGATAAGGATAACTAGGATATGACTTCCATTTTTCATACCTTGCCGAGAGTTTTATTAGTTATTAATTTATCAATTCCTGCAATCTATTTCTCTTGTTCAAAACCTTTTTAAAACCCAAAAATACTGTTTTCCATAACCAATAATAAATCACACTTCCCTGCAATTCCTTGAGAAGACGACCCGAGGTTTGAATACTTCAGTTTATAAATTTTATTGGGTTTGTTACTCGTGACAACCAAAATGTTTGTAAGAAAGGTTGATTGCTTGGTTTAGAAACTATACCTGCAACGAGAATTTATTATAACTTCTAAACCATCAATCTTCAGTTCTTCAGTAACGCCCTTCATTTGCCTTGGTCCTAGAGGTTGGCGTGCCACGCCTGGATGTTCAAGTGGCACGCTGAAGAGGGATGATAAACCACTATTTTATGGTATATTTTATGTTTAATTATGTTGTTTTATCATGATCTTTACCCACTTATTCATTAATTTATCATGCATTTATATTTCCTTCCTGAAATTATTACATGGTTGAAAACTGCTTCCTAGGGACTTTTTAATTATGCATTTTGGTTCTCCTTTATCCCATTCGATGCCGTGATCTGTGTGTTAAGTGTTTCAGGCTTTATAGGGCATGGATGAGTTGGAGATTAGGAAGGAAGCTAGCAAAAATGGAAGGAACACAAGAAATTGAGGAGGTAATCAGCGAGAAGTGACGCGGCCGCATGGCTCACGCGTTCGCGCGAAAGAGGAAAAATCGCAGTGACACGGTCGCATGGCTCATGCGACCGCGCGGAATGGAAAAGCACAAGTGATGCAGAGGCGTGGACGACGCGAACGCGTGGAAGGGAAAAACACGAATGACGCGTCCGCATGGACGACGCGATCGCGTGACGTGCGCGATCTGCAGAATCTGCAAATTCCGCTGGGGGCGATTTTGGGCCCTATTTTTGACCCAGTTCTCAGCCTAGAACAGCAGACTAGAGCCAGAAAACATGCAGAAACCAGAGACAACATTCATTCTACACAGTTTTAGTTTTAGATCTAGTTTTTACTCCTCCTCTAGGTTTTTCTCTCTACACATTGATAATTTTAGGATTTTATTTTTCTACCACTTTTTGCATTGAGATATTGAGAAGAGTTATTACCTCATCAAGACTTCGTCATTCTAGTTCGTTTTCTTTACTTAGCTTTACATTTCCATGTCCTTTGCTTTGTTAATTTTACCATTGGAATATTATTAGGATTTATTTAATACAAGGATTACTTTTATTTTTATTTGTTTATTTTGATTTTATTTACAATGTCTCTCTTTAATTCCTTTTCATATGTTATGAATTTTACATTCACAATGAGTGAGTAGTTTCCCAACTTGATGGGGAGTTGATTGAAAGGAACCAATTGAGTTGGAAGGCTTGAAAGAAAAATTGTAATTGGGTTATTGTTGGTTTGCCCTCTAGTTACTAACATCAATCCCTTTTAATTAAGTGGGTTGTAATTTGTAAACGGGTTTAGCATCCCAACTTGTTTGACTTTCCCTTACTTAGTAAGAGATAACTAAATAGGATAACCTTTAATTATCAATTAATCTAGAGAGTAATCCAGCAATAGCGGAACTTCCAACTAATCAACTCCCAATCAAGGCTTTTATTTACATTATTCAAATTCTCTAATTTTATTTCCTGTTTACTCAACTCAAATCTTTTTGAAAACATCTGATTAATAAAATAGCACACTTTTCTACAACTCGTTGGGAGACGACCTGGGATTCATACTCCCAGTATTTTTAAAAAATTTAAATTTCTGTGACACCTTTCTAAATTGATAAGTGGATTTCTGGTGAGTTAAGAACTATACTTGCAATGTACACATTTTAATAATTTTTAATTCACCAATTTCCGCCCCATCAATTTTTGGTGCCGTTGCCGGGGAGTTGCAACAGTGTGTTAATTTATTGATTGGTATTTATTTTTATTGCAATTTTTTTTCTTTTCATTCTATCACTACGAACTGTACGTTTCTTTCGTTAAATGACGCGTTCGCTTCCTGATCCAAGCTTGCCAGCATTTGACCCTGAAATTGAAAGAACTCTTTCACATATAAGGCGAGCTAGGCGTAGGCGACTCCTCCTTGAGGACGAACCTGAACCGTCATTTAAGGAAGAAACAAACCCCCTTTCTACTGATCCAGTTCATTTACGTGCAGGTGACATGGCAGCGCCCAGAAGAGTCAATATCCAGGAGGAAGGAGCCCCTGATTTTACGCTCCAACCATTCCAGGCACACCACCCAGCAGTAGCTGTAGATTTTGAAATAAAGTCTTCACTACTCAACTTGATGCCCAAATTTCATGCCTTACCTGCTCAAGAGCCTATCAAGCATCTTAGAGATTTCTAGACCGCTTGCTCTACTGTTAAGCGTGATGGTGCTGATGAAGTTTCTATTCTATTAAAAGCCTTCCCATTTTCTCCGGAGGGAAAGGCAAGAGAGTGGTACTACACTCAACCCAGAGAAACTATTTCCAACTGGGATACACTCAGGAGAGAATTTATGGATAAATTCTTTCCAGCTGAAGTTGCTGATAAGCTAAGGAAAGACATGTCTATGATGGTTCAGGATGAATCTGAGACCGTCTATGAATACTTGGAACGCTTCAATACACTTCGAGATGTATGTCCCCATTATATGATTGACAAGATAGTTTTGCTCGGTTACTTTACACAGGGCCTGAGATCTCAAGATAGGACCACACTGGAAGGTGCTTGCAATGGTTCTATGAAAAAGTACAAGACTACAGATGAAGCATGACAATTGATCAAAGACTTAGCTGACTCTACTAGGAATCATAGGCAGAGACAAAGTCGGTCAAGAGATGTTACGGAGGTATCCACTAATACAGAGACTACTGCTATAGCCCAGAGTCTATGTGAAATGACTAACTTGCTGAAGCAGATGCAACTGAATCAACAACAACCTCAGCAAGTTCAGCCTTCTCCACTACAGCACAGCCAGTAGTTAGTTCCACAAAGAGTGTGCGGCATCTGTGCAGATTACAGTCACTATACCGATGAGTGTCCATAGCTCCAACCAGAAGATAATACTATAGCAGCCACTCACAACCTTCATGACCGCCCCAATCAAGGGTACAATCATGGTGGCAATTATAACCAAGGATGGCAGGATAACTCTAACCAAGGCTGGAGAGACAATTCTAACCTGGGTTGGAGGGACAATTCTAACAGAGGAGGCAGAGATAACAATAGAAATCAGAGGTGGAATAACAATAAGAATATCAGGCAGCAGAATCATACTCAGTCCTATAGAGCACCTCATTTGAGACAACCTCAAGCATCTCAGCAGACCTCTCAGATCACTTACCCCTCTTCATCTCTTAATGATGAATTATTACAAGCTATTGATCGGAGGCAACAGGCCATGGAAAACAACCTTACTTCTACTCTGAATGGTTTGAATTCTACTTTGCAAGCCCTTGTCTCACAGATTGGATCAATGAATAACTCCAACAACCAGTCCTCAAGCTCTGGTGGACTCCCCTCTCAACCATTACCCAACCCAAAGGGTGGTATTAATGCCATCACCCTAAGGTCTGGAACCACATTGCAGGAGAGAAATCAGGAGGAGCCAAGCTCACCAGAACATGCCTCAGCTGAAGAGGTAGTAGAATTAGAAGATGTTGAAGAGGAAGAGAACATACATGACATAACTGAGAAAGAAGAAGCTCAACCATAGGAGGAAGCACCAAAAGGCATAGACACTGCAGAAAACACCACTCCCATTCTATTTCCACAACTTGCAAGGAAGCCCAGGAAGCAGTTGGAACCTGACCCCAAAATGGTAGAAATCTTCAAAAAGGTTGAGGTAACTGTTCCCCTTTTTGATGTCATTCAACAGGTACCTAAATATGCAAAGTTTTTAAAAGATTTGTGCATACATAAAGACAAAATTAATGAGTTAGAAACTATTCCTTTAGGAAGCTCTATATCTGCTTTAATGGGAAATTTACCTGAAAAATGTAGTGACCCAGGTCCTTGTATAGTTAGTTGTACTATTGGTGGTGTAGTAATTTATGACTGCATGTGTGATTTAGGAGCATGTGTTAGTATAATGCCCTTATCTGTATATGATGTTTTAAGGCTCTTCCCTTAAAAAGGTCAGCAGCTCATTTTGTGTTGGCAGATAAAAGCATTATTACAGTAGCTGGAGTTGCTGAAGATGTTTTGGTGAACATTAAAGGGCTCACATTTCTCACTGATTTCTATATCTTGGAGATGACCAATAATGACTCAGATAAGCCATCATCTATCCTACTTGGCAGACCATTCTTGAAGACATCAAGATTCAAATTAGATGCTTTTTCAGGAACATATTCTTTTGAAATAGATGGCCGAATAGTAATCTTTAATTTGAATGGAGTCACGAACAACCCTCCAGAAGATCATTCTATCTTCCAGTGTGATATCATAGATGAAACTGTAGCTGAAATTCACCAGGAAGAGTTGGAAGAAAAGTACACAGAACAAAGTCTAAGTTTGGGGACTCTATTAACTGATAATAAGGATACTTCGGCATTTTTACAAACTCCAGACAATCCAGAGCCTGCCCATGACCAGAAGATAGAGTTAAAACCTCTCCCTCCACATCTCAAATACGCTTATCTTGAAGATGAGCAGAAGTTTCCAGTTATTATTGCACAGGACCTCACTCCTGAACAGGAAGAGCAGTTACTTAATGTGCTGAGGAAGCACGAGAAAGCAATTGGGTGGAGTTTGGCAGACATACTAGGCATCAACCCTCAAGTATGTGAGCACAGAATATTCTTAGAGGAAGGAGCAAGACCTGTCCGCCAACCCCAAAGAAGACTGAATCCCACTATTTTGGAAGTTGTCAAAAAGGAAGTGACCAGACTATTGGAAGCAGGTATCATCTATCCCATTTCAGACAGTGAATGGGTTAGCCCAGTACAAGTGGTGTCTAAGAAGTCTGGAGTCACTACAGTGAAGAATGAGCATGGAGAGCTCATAGCAACCAGAGTACAGAACACTTGGAGAGTCTGCATTGATTACAGGCGTCTCAACCAAGCTACTTGGAAGGATCACTACCCACTTCCATTCATTGATCAAATGCTGGATCGCCTGTCAGTTAAATCACATTATTGCTTTTTAGATGGTTACACAGGCTATTTCCAGATTTATATAGCTCCTGAGGATCAGGAAAAGACTACTTTTACATGTCCTTTTGGGACTTTTGCTTACAAGAGAATGCCCTTTGGCTTGTGCAATGCACCAGCTACTTTCCAGAGGTGCATGATGAGTCTTTTCTCTGATCTTATTGAGGACTGTATGGAGGTCTTTATGGATGATTTTAGCATTTATGGTGATTCTTTTAGCCTTTACTTAGATGGATTATCTAGAGTATTGGATAGATGTGTCAATACAAACCTTGTATTAAATTTTGAAAAATGTCATTTTATGGTTAAACAAGGGATTGTACTAGGACATGTTGTATCTAATACTGGTATTTCTGTAGACCCAGCAAAGGTGAATGTTATTTCTAGTTTACCTTACCCCTCCTTTGTGAGGGAAGTCCGTTCATTCCTTGGTCATGCAGGTTTTTACAGGAGATTTATTAAGGACTTCAATAAGGTAGCACTTCCCTTATCCAGATTACTGCAGAAGGATATTGAGTTCGAGTTCAGTGAGGATTGTAAGCAAGCATTTGATAAGCTGAAGACCAACCTGACTCAAGCTCCAATTGTGAGAGGACCAGACTGGAGCCAGCCATTTGAAATCATGTGCGATGCTTCCAGCCATGCAGTAGGAGCAGCGTTGGCTCAGCGTGAAGGTAAGGATCCTTTTGTTATTGCTTATGTGTCTAAGACTTTAGACGCTGCCCAGTCCAATTATACTACTACTGAGAAAGAGCTTCTTGTTATTGTTTTTTCTCTGGATAATTTCCGAGCTTATTTACTTGGTACTAGAGTAGTAGTGAATTCAGACCATGCAGCTTTAAAGTATCTATTAGCTAAAAAGGAGTCCAAACCAAGGCTCATACGTTGGATACTGCTATTACAAGAATTTGATTTAGAAATAAAGGACATGAGTGGTAACCAGAATCTAGTGGCAGACCACTTGAGTCGCCTTGAGCACATTAAGGATGATTCTACTCCTATAGATGATAATTTCCCATTAGATAACCTGCAAGCAGTATCTGAAGTAGCCCCTTGGTACGCACCTTTAGCTAATTATCTAGTTAGCCACACATTTCCTCTACACTTTTCTAAGCATCAAAGGGACAAGCTGAAAAGCGAGTCTAAATATTATATATGGGAGGACCCATATTTGTGGAGATGTAGCGCTGATCAGGTAATTAGACGTTGTGTGCCTCAATCAGAATTCCAGTCCATTTTAGAGGCCTGTCACTCATCTGAGAGTGGAGGACATTTTGGCCCTCAAAGAACAGCTAGAAAGATCTTAGACTGTGGATTTTGGTGGCCTACTCTTTTTAGAGACGCTGCTGAGTTTTGTAAATCTTGTCTTCCATGCCAAAACTTTGGTAATATATCCAGGAGGGATGAGATGCCTCAACAAATTATGCTTTTCTTTGAAATTTTTGATGTTTGGGGCATTGACTTCATGGGTCCGTTCCCAAATTCTAATGGTCATTTTTATATATTGTTAGCTGTGGATTACATTTCCAAATGGGTGGAAGCAATTCCTACCCGCACTGATGATGCTAACACTATTGTTTCGTTTGTGAGAAACCATATTATTTGCCGCTTTGGATCACCACGAGCAATTGTGAGTGATCAAGGCACCCATTTTTGTAACAGGAGATTAACAGGATTGATGAAGAAGCATGGGATAATTCATAAGGTTGCAACCGCATACCATCCTCAAACCAATGGGCAAGCCGAGGTGTCAAACAGAGAGATAAAGCGTATCTTGCAGAAGATAGTCAAACCTCATAGAAAAGACTGGAGCACCAAGCTACAAGATGCACTATGGGCATACGGGACAGCATATAAAACACCCATTGGGATGAGTCCTTTCCGCTTAGTTTATGGAAAAGCTTGTCATCTCCCAGTTGAAGTAGAGCACAGAGCCTTTTGAGCAGTCAAGGAATGCAACATGGGAATTGAGCAAGCTGGAGCTGAAAGGAAGCTGCAACTGCAAGAACTGGAGAGCCTTCGCCTAGAAGCTTATGAGAACTCAAGAATATACAAGGAGAAGATGAAGGCTGTACATGATCAGCACATCAAGAGAAAAGAGTTCCAACATGGGGATATAGTCCTCCTTTACAAATCTCGACTTAGGCTCATGCCAGGCAAGTTGAGATCAAGATGGGAAGGTCCATACAGAGTAGAGAAGGCCGAACCTTACGGAGTTTATCACCTCAACCACCCTTCAAGCTCTGAACTTATCGAAGTTAATAGACAACGTCTGAAGCTGTACCATGGCGAGAAGATACAGAAAAATAAGGAACTTGAGATTTTCCTCTTGGAAGACCCCCACATGCCAGAAGATTGAGCTAGTGGAGCGTCCAACTTACGAACGTTAAAGCAAAGTGCTAGGTGGGAGACAACCCACCATTGTATGATCGTTCTTTTCTTCCTATTCTTAGTTTTTCCTAGTCAATAACTCTTCTCTTTATCAATACCTTCATGCATCTGCATTCGCATATTTTTATAAAAAAAAAAGAAAAAAAAAGGGACCACGCGACGCAACTGCATCTGCGACGCATCCGCGTCGCAAGGAGAAGTGAGAAAATAAAAAAACGAACAGAGAGTTTCGCTGGAGCATGGCTGGAGGCGTGCCAATGGCACAAATTGTCCCACGCGGCCGCGTCGCTAACGCGTCCGCGTCACATGGGATTCCTGGCCTCCCACGCGACCACGTGCCCCACGCGGCCGCGTGCCCTGATTTTCGACGTCAAAAGGGGTGCACAACGAAATATTGTGCGAGAGTGGTGCTGGATTGGTGCTGGACGCACCATCCCTACCACGTGACCGCATTGCTGACGCGTCTGCGTCATCCCTTCTAAAGCCCACTCACGCGATCGCATGCCCCACGCGATCGCGTCACCCCAAATTTGGCAAATATATCAATTTGAACATAGAGTTGTGCAGGCACGAGGCTGCCCTCGCACCAGAAGCACAATATGGGTCACGCGATCGCGTGGCCGACGCGACTGCGGCAACTGAACTAAAGCGCAATCACGCGAATGCGTGCTCCACGCGGCCGCGTCGCTTGCGCCGCATAGCTCCACCGAAACTGCCAGAATATTTTATCTTTCTCTCCTCCAAATCCTAATTTTTCTTTTCCCTCCTTATTTCTTCCTCCTCCTTTCTCCCTTCTATCTCACCTTTCACTCTCTCTTTCTCTCACCTCCATTAACAAGGTTTTATTTTCTTCTTCCCTCCTTCCTTTTCTACCATTCTTCTTATTTTCTATGTTATTTTCTTTTCTTTTCTTTTTCTTTTTATTTTCCATATTTTCTTTCTTCTTCTTTCCTTTTTACATGGTGCTAGAAAATTTATTTGAGTCATCATTCCTCATTATTTGCTTGTGAATTGTTGTAAATTATTTGGCAATTATATCTTATTTTCATAAAAGTATTGCTTGCATGTTTACTTTAATACTTTCTGTGATTTATTTACCATGCATGCTATGTGTTTGTGAAAAAGCCCATATGGCATCATGCACTTTTCTACATTATCCTATTTTACTACTCAATGCATGTTTTTCACAAATTTTCTTTACTATTTTATTAATTCAATTTAATTGCCAATACAAACATGTTAGTTTGTTACAAAGTGATGCTTGATCTATGCTACTCATGCCCTTGTCGGCATGCCAATCATCATCTTGCATCTACTTACCTTTTTATGCACCTATCCTATTTCCTTTAATGATCTTTTCACATGTTGTCATGACCATGTGTTTATTTCATTCATCTTCACTGTGCACTGTTTATTACTCACTCCATCTCCTCCCTTGCTTTAAATCTTTGGATCTAACTTACTTTCTCTTCCCTTTTTCAGAATGGCCACCAAGAAAGGCAAAGAGAAAGCTATCCCTAAACCCACAGCAAGGAAAGGAACGAAGAGAGCATTAGTGGTAGAACCTTCTTCAACTGCAGTCAAGCCCTCAACAAAGAGAATTAAAAGGATTATCAAGGTTGATGAAAAGGAACGAGCCTTCCCAGCCAAGGACACTGCACGATTCCCAAATCGCTACTGTGAGCAGATGTTTCCTATTCTGGTAGCTCAAAATTACAACAATGAACACCTTCTTATCCTTCCGCCTCGTATTGCTGAATTTGTTGAGCCACAAATTGAACAAAGACATTGGGGATTTTTACAGAGACAGCCACGACAGGTTAATCTTTCTTGGGTTGTTGAGTTCTACTCCAACTTCCACCTGCCGACTCTGCAGTCCGTCTATTTACGCCAGAAGCAAGTCCCCATTACAGAAGAAGCCATACAGCAAGTCTTAGATCTCCCACCTGCTCTAGAAGGATTGGACGCTTTTCAGAAAGCCGCAACCAAGCGCCAGGCATACACTTTTTGACTGGGACGCAGTTCTCAGAGTTATTGCTCGCCCTGGCAGCAAATGGATCTTCGGATACCATCATTCCCGTCCTATGGAAATCTCGGCTTCCGCACTTATCTTAGAGGCTCACGTATGGGCACAGATTATGTCTCATTACGTCTTTCCGAGTACTCATGAGTCCTCCTTCACCGCAGACATGGCCGTTCTACTATGGTGCATCCTCACAGACCAACCTCTCAATTTACCGCGACATATCCGGAATGCTATGGAACATGTGCAGATCATGGGCAACCTACCTTTCCCTGCATTGGTCTCTGGTCTTATCTCAGCAGCCGGAGTATCCTACAGAGCCGGAGACACCAAAGCCATTCTTCAACGGGATGATCAGTATGTCCCTAATGGGAGATATCTCAAACCACAACTTGCCACTACCAGTCAGTCCACAGAGGATGCTGCAGCTCTTCCACCATCTACTAGTCAACTGCTGCATGAGATACTGAAGCAGTTGGACCAATATGAAAAGAAAGCAAAGCTTCAAGAGCGCCACAATCAACGCCGATTCAAACACCTCAGGGAGCTGCTTAGAGGAGATTGCAGAGAGTCAGACACCCCGGACTCCACTTCCTTCACCAGCACAGGGAGCCATGACGGCCCCGACTGTGGAAACACTGCCACCAGCCCACCTTTGTTCCTGACAGATGGCACCGAGGACGGTGCAAAGCCTTAAGTGTGGGGAGGTCGGTCAGTACCTGACTTTCGGAGGTAATTTCTCTTCCCTAGCACCAATAACTTAGGATATCTTAGTTAGATTTTCTTTCTTTTATAGAATAGAATAAATTGCATAGTAATAGGTTAGTTGCATGCATGTTCTACTTGATTGAAAAGACAATAAGTTTCTTCTAAAAAGATATCT
This sequence comes from Arachis stenosperma, assembly GCF_014773155.1. Lineage (NCBI taxonomy): Eukaryota > Viridiplantae > Streptophyta > Magnoliopsida > Fabales > Fabaceae > Arachis > Arachis stenosperma. Next base: position 79,618,525 of record NC_080385.1, on the reverse strand, counting down.
TTGGAACAAAATTTCACTAATTCTAATCAAAACTTTTATGATAAATTTGCTTGAAGTTGTATTTAAAACATGATTTTTAAGCTAAAGAACACACAACCTGTGAAAATTTGAGCCTTTATGCATGGTTACATTATTTAACCATAATTATTTTATTCTTGCGTGTTTACTTCTTGGGGCACAAAATTGTGATTCATTCTTTTCACAACTCAAATAGTCCTCGGTAATAGCTCCACAAACTTGGTGCTCAATACCATGGTCTAAACATAATTTCACAACTTCGCACAACTAACCAGCAAGTGCACTGGGTCGTCCAAGTAATAAACCTTACGCGAGTAAGGGTCGATCCCACGGAGATTATTAGTATGAAGCAAGCTATGGTCACCTTGTAAATCTCAGTCAGGCAGATTCAAATGGTTATGAATGATTTTTGAATAAAACATAAAATGAGGATAGAGATACTTATGTAATTCATTGGTGAGAATTTCAGATAAGCGTATGGAGATGCTTTGTCCCTTCTGTCTCTCTGCTTTCTTACTGTCTTCATACAATCCTTTTTACTCCTTTCCATGGCAAGCTGTATGTTGGGCATCACCGTTGTCAGTGGCTACAATCCCGTCCTCTCAGTGAAAATGTTCAACGCACCCTGTCACGGCATGGCTAATCATCTGTCGGTTTTCAATCAGGTTGGAATAGAATCCATTGATTCTTTTGCGTCTGTCACTAACGCCCAGCCTTCAGGAGTTTGAAGCTCGTCACAGTCATTCAATCATTGAATCCTATTCAGAATACCACAGACAAGGTTTAGACCTTCCAGATTCTCTTGAATGCCGCCATCAATTCTAGCTTATACCACGAAGATCCCGATTAAGGAATCCAAGAGATATCCACTCAATCTAAGGTAGAACGAAGGTGGTTGTCAGGCAATGTTCATAGGTGAGAATGATGATGAGTGTCATGGATCATCACATTCATCAAGTTGAGGAACAAGTGATATCTTAGAACAAGAACAAGCTGAATTGAATAGAATAACAATAGTAATTGCATTAATACTCGAGGTACAGCAGAGCTCCACACCTTAATCTATGGTGTGTAGAAACTCCACCGTTGAAAATACATAAGAACAAAAGTGATCATTGGCTTCGGCCCCAGAGAGGGAACCAGAAGAACCAAGATGAAAATACAATAACAAAATGTCCTATTTGTAGAGAACTAGTAGCCTAGGGTTTACAGAAATGAGTAAATGACATAAAAATCCACTTCCGGGCCCACTTGGTGTGTGCTTGGGCTGAGCATTGAAGCTTTCATGTGTAGAGACTTTTCTTGGAGTTAAACGCCAGCTTTTGTGCCAGTTTGGGCGTTTAACTCCCATTCTTGTGCCAGTTCCGGCGTTTAACGCCGGGCAGTTTTGAGCTGATTTGGAACGCCAGTTTGGGCCATCAAATCTTGGGCAAAGTATGGACTATTATGCATTGCTGGAAATCCCAGGATGTCTACTTTCCAATGCAGTTGAGAGCGTGCCAATTGGGCTTCTGTAGCTCCAGGAAATCCACTTCGAGTGTAGGGAGGTCAGAATCCAACAGCATCTGCAGTCTTTTTCAGCCTCTGAATCAGATTTTTGCTCAAGTCCCTCAATTTCAGCCAGAAAATATCTGAAATCACAGAAAAACACACAAAATCATAGTAAAGTCCAAAAAAAGGAATTTTAACTAAAAACTAATAAAAATATAATAAAAACTAACTAAAACATACTAAAAACATACTAAAAACAATGCCAAAAAGCGTACAAATTATCCGCTCATCACAACACCAAACTTAAATTGTTGCTTGTCCTCAAGCAACTGAAAATAAAATAAGATAAAAAGAAGAGAATATGCAATGAACTCCAAAAACATCTATGAAGATCAGTATTAATTAGATGAGCGGGGCTTTTAGCTTTTTGCCTCTGAACAGTTTTGGCATCTCACTTTATCCTTTGAAATTCAGATTGATTGGCTTCTCTAGGAACTCAGAATCCAGATAGTGTTATTGATTCTCCTAGTTAAGTATGATGATTCTTGAACACAGCTACTTTATGAGTCTTGGCCGTGGCCCAAAGCACTCTGTCTTCCAGTATTACCACCGGATACATGCATGCCACAGACACATAACTGGGTGAACCTTTTAGATTGTGACTCAGCTTTGCTAGAGTCCCCAATTAGAGGTGTCTAGGGTTCTTAAGCACACTCTTTTTGCCTTGGATCACAACTTTATTTTTTTTTCTTTTTTGTTTTTTTTTTCGTTTTTCTCTCTCTCTTTTTTTTTTGTATTCACTGCTTTTTCTTGCTTCAAGAATCATTTTTATGATTTTTCAGATCCTCAGTAACATGTCTCCTTTTTCATCATTCTTTCAAGAGCCAACATTCATGAACAACAAATTCAAAAGACATATGCACTGTTCAAGCATACATTCAGAAGTCAAAGTATTGCCACCACATCAAAATAATTAATCTATTATAAAATTCAAAATTCATGCAATTCTTCTCTTTTTCAATTAAGAGCATTTTTCATTCAAGAAAGGTGATGGATTCATAGGACATTCATAACTTTAAGGCATAGATACTAAGACACTAATGATCATGAGACACAAACATAGATAAACATAAGCATAATTTTCGAAAAAAACAGAAAAATAAAGAACAAGGAGATTAAAGAACGGGTCCACCTTAGTGATGGCGACTTGTTCTTCCTCTTGAAGATCTTATGGAGTGCTTGAGCTCCTCAATGTCTCTTCCTTGCCTTTGTTGCTCCTCTCTCATGATTCTTTGATCTTCTCTAATTTCATGGAGGAGAATGGAATGTTCTTGGTGCTCCACCCTTAGTTGTCCCATGTTGGAACTCAATTCTCCTAGGGAGGTGTTGATTTGCTCCCAATAGTTTTGTGTAGGAAAGTGCATCCCTTGAGGTATCTCAGGGATTTCATGATGAGTGGGATCTCTTGTTCGCTCTATCCTTTTCTTAGTGATGGGCTTGTCCTCATCAATGAGGATGTCTCCCTCTATGTCAACTCCAACTGAATAATAGAGGTGGCAAATGAGATGAGGAAAGGCTAACCTTGCCAAGGTAGAGGACTTGTCCTCCACCTTATAAAGTTCTTGGGCTATAACCTCATGAACTTCTACTTCCTCTCCAATCATAATGCTATGAATCATGATGGCCCGGTCTATAGTAACTTCGGACCGGTTGCTAGTGGGAATGATTGAGCGTTGGATAAACTCCAACCATCCCCTAGCCACGGGCTTGAGGTCATGCCTTCTCAGTTGAACTGGCTTCCCTCTTGAATCTCTCTTCCATTGAGTGCCCTCTTCACAAATGTCTATGAGGACTTGGTCCAACCTTTGATCAAAGTTGACCCTTCTAGTGTAAGGGTGTTCATCTCCTTGTATCATGGGCAAGTTGAATTCCAACCTTACATTTTCCGGACTAAAATCTAAGCATTTCCCCCGAACCATTGTAAGCCAATTCTTTGGGTTCGGGTTCACACTTTGATCACGGCTCTTGGTGATCCATGCATTGGCATAGAACTCTTGAACCATTAAGATTCTGACTTGTTGAATAGGGTTGGTAAAAACTTCCCAACCTCTTCTTCGGATCTCATGTCGGATCTCTGGATATTCACTCTTTTTGAGTTTGAAAGGGACCTCGGGGATCACCTTCTTCAAGGCCACAACTTCATAGAAGTGGTCTTGATGCACCCTTGAGATGAATCTCTCCATCTCCCATGACTCGGAGGTGGAAGCTTTTGCCTTCCCTTTCCTCTTTCTAGAGGTTTCTCTGGCCTTGGATGCCATAAATGGTTATGGAAAAACAAAATGCAATGCTTTTACCACACCAAACTTAAAAGTTTTGCTCGTCCTCGAGCAAAAGAAGAAAGAAGATAGTAGAAGAAGAAGAAAATAGAGGAGATGGAGGAGGCTTTGTGGTTCGGCCAAAGGGGGAGAAGTAGTGTTTATGGTGTGTGAAAATGAAGGAGTGAAGATGGGTTTATATAGGGGTGGAGAGAGGGGTAGGGTTCGGCTATGGGAGGGTGGGTTTAGGAGGGAAAGTGGTTTGAATTTGAATGGTGAGGTAGGTGAGGTTTTATGAAGGATGGATGTGAGTGGTGAAGAGAAGGATGGGATTTGATAGGTGAGGGGTTTTTGGGGAAGAGTGGTTGAGGTGATTGGTGAATGGGTGAAGAAGAAGAGAGAGGGTGGTGGGGATCCTGTGGGGTCCACAGATCCTGAGGTGTCAAGGAAAATTCATCCCTACACCAAGTGGTGAGCAAAAATGCTCTTCATGCCAATTCAGGCATTAAATGCCGGGCTGGTGCCCATTTCTGGCATTTAACGCCAACTTCTTGCCCTTTCCTGGCGTTTAACGCCAGTCTGGTGCCCCTTTCTGGCGTTAAACGCCCAGAATGGTGCCAGACTGGGCGTTAAATACCCATTTGCTGCCCTTACTGGCATTTAAACGCCAGCAAGGTCTTCCTCCAGGGTGTGCTATTTTTCTTTCTGTTTTTCATTCTGTTTTTGCTTTTTCAATTGATTTTGTGACTTTCCATGATCATCAACCTACAAAAAAAACATAAAATAACAAAGGAAAATAGATAAATATAATATTGGGTTGCCTCCCAACAAGCGCTTCTTTAATGTTAGTAGCTTGACAGTGGGCTCTCATGGAGCCTCACAGATACTCAGAGCAATGTTGGAACCTCCCAACACCAAACTTAGAGTTTGAATGTGGGGGTTCAACACCAAACTTAGAATTTGGTTGTGGCCTCCCAACACCAAACTTAGAGTTTGACTGTGGGGGCTCTGTTTGACTCTGTTTTGAGAGAAGCTCTTCATGCTTCCTCTCCATGGTGACAGAGGGATATCCTTGAGCCTTAAACACAAAGGATTCTTCATTCACTTGAATGATCAATTCTCCTCTGTCCACATCAATCACAGCCTTTTCTGTGGCTAGGAAGGGTCTGCCAAGGATGACAGATTCATCCATGCACTTCCCAGTCTCTAGGACTATGAAATCAGCAGGGATGTAATGGTCTTCAACCTTTACCAGAACATCCTCTACAAGTCCATAAACTTGTTTTCTTGAATTGTCTGCCATCTCTAGTGAGATTCTTGCAGCTTGTACCTCAAAGATCCCTAGCTTCTCCATTACAGAGAGAGGCATGAGGTTTATACTTGACCCTAGGTCACACAGAGCCTTCTTAAAGGTCATGGTCCCTATGGTACAAGGTATTGAAAACTTCCCAGGATCTTGTCTTTTTTGAGGTAATTTCTGCCTAGACAAGTCATCCAGTTCTTTAGTGAGCAAAGGGGGTTCATCTTCCCAAGTCTCATTACCAAATAACTTGTCATTTAGCTTCATGATTGCTCCAAGGTATTTAGCAACTTGCTCTTCAGTGAATCTTCATCCTCTTCAGAGGAAGAATACTCATCAGAGCTCATGAATGGCAGAAGTAAATCCAATGGAATCTCTATGGTCTCAGTGTGAGCCTCAGATTCCCATGGTTCCTCATTAGGGAACTTATTGGAGGCCAGTGGACGTCCATTGAGGTCTTCCTCAGTGGCGTTCACTGCCTCTTCCTCCTCTCCAAGTTCGGCCATGTAGGTCATATTAATGGCCTTGCATTCTCCTTTTGGACTCTCTTCTGTATTGCTTGGAAGAGTACTAGGAGGGAGTTCAGTAATTTTCTTGCTCAGCTGACCCACTTGTGCCTCCAAATTCCTAATGGAGGACCTTGTTTCAGTCATGAAACTTTGAGTGGTTTTGATTAGATCAGAGACCATGGTTGCTAAGTCAGAGTGATTATGCTTAGAATTCTCTGTCTGTTGCTGAGAAGATGATGGGAAAGGCTTGCCATTGCTAAACCTGTTTCTTCCACCATTATTGCTGTTGAAACCTTGTTGAGGTCTCTGTTGATCCTTCCATGAGAGATTTGGATGATTTCTCCATGACGAATTATAGGTGTTTCCATAGGGTTCTCCCATGTAATTCACCTCTTCCATTGAAGGGTTCTCACGATCATAAGCTTCTTCTTCGGATGAAGCATCCTTAGTACTGCCTGGTGCAGCTTGCATTCCAGACAGACTTTGAGAAATCATATTGACTTGCTGAGTCAATATTTTGTTCTGAGCCAATATGGTATTCAGAGTATCAATCTCAAGAACTCCTTTCTTTTGATTCGTCCCATTGCTCACAGTATTCCTTTCAGAAGTGTACATGAATTGGTTATTTGCAACCATTTCAATTAGTTCTTGAGCTTCTGCAGGCGTCTTCTTCAGATGAAGAGATCCTCCAGCAGAGCTATCCAATGACATCTTGGACAGTTCAGACAGATGGTGCACGAATTTGTGATTCGCACAACTAACCAGCAAGTGCACTGGGTCGTCCAAGTAATACCTTACGTGAGTAAGGGTCGATCCCACGGAGATTATTGGCTTGAAGTAATCAATGTTTATTTTATTAATCTTAGTTAGGATGTCAAAGTGTTTAAAAATGGTAAGTTGGAATAATTAGATTTGATTGGAAAGATAAACGTGAACAATAGAGTTACTTGTTTTGCAGTACTGGGGAATATGTTGGAGTTTTGTAGATGCTTTGTCCTTTGACTTCAACTCTTCCTTAAAATCCTTCTTCACACGCAAAATCCATTCTATGGCAAGCTCTATATAGGGTGTAACCGTTGTCAATGGCTACCTCCCATCCTCTCAGTGAAAACGTTCCTATGCTCTGTCACAGCACGGCTAATCATCTGTCGGTTCTCAATCAGGTTGGAATAGAATCCATTGATCCTTTTGCGTCTGTCACTAACGCTCAGCCCTCAGGAGTTTGAAGCACGTCACAGTCATTCAATCCCGGAATCCTACTCGGAATACCACAGACAAGGTTTAGACTTTCCGGATTCTTATGAATGCCGCCATCAATCCGGCTTATACCACGAAGATTCTGATTAAGGAATCTAAGAGATATTCATTCAATCTGATGTAGAACGGAGGTGGTTGTCAGGCACACGTTCATGGATTGAGGAAGGTGATGAGTGTCACGGATCATCACCTTCTTCACAATTAAGCGTGAATAAACATCTTAGATAAGAACAAGCGTGTTTGAATGGAAAACAAAGGAATTGTGATAAATCATCGAGACGCTGCAGAGCTCCTCACCCCCAACAATGGAGTTTAGAGACTCATGCCGTCAAAAGTATGTAATTCAGATCTGAAAATGTCATGAGGTACAAGATAAGTCTCTAAAAGTTGTTTAAATAGTAAACTAGTAACCTAGGTTTACAGAAAATGAGTAAACAAAGATAATTGGTGCAGAAATCCACTTCTGGGGCCCACTTGGTGTGTGCTGGGGCTGAGACTAAAGCTATCCACGAGTAGAGGCCTTTCTTGGCGTTAAACTCCAGGTTATGACGTGTTTTGGGCGTTCAACTCCGGATCATGACGTTTTTCTGGCGTTTAACTCCAGACAGCAGCGTGTACTTGGCGTTCAACGCCAAGTTACGTCGTCTATCTTCGCGCAAAGTATGGACTATTATATATTGCTGGAAAGCCATGGATGTCTACTTTCCAACGCCGTTGAGAGCGCGCCAATTGGACTCCTGTAGCTCCAGAAAATCCATTTCGAGTGCAGGGAGGTCAGGATCCAACAGCATCAGCAGTCCCTTTTCAGCCTAAGTCAGATTTCTGCTCAGCTTGCTCAATTTCAGTCAGAAAATACCTGAAATCACAGAAAAATACACACACTCATAGTAAAGTCCAGAAATATGATTTTTGCTTAAAAACTAATAATATTTAACTAAAAACTAATTAAAACATGCTAAAATCTACATGAAATTACCCCCAAAAAGCGTATAAAATATCCGCTCATCACAACACCAAACTTAAACTGTTGCTTGTCCTCAAACAACTAGATAAATAAAATAGGCTTTAGCAGAAATTAAGAAGTAATAATATTTTAGAGTTTTAAATGAAGCTCATATTCTTATTAGATGAGCGGGGCTTGTAGCTTTTTGTTTCTGAACAGTTTTGGCATCCCCCTGTATCTTTAAATTTTCAGAATAATTGGCATCCTTAGGAACTCAGAATTCAGATAGTATTATTGACTCTCCTAGTGTAGTATGTTGATTCTTGAACACAGTTATTTTATGAGTCTTGGCTGTGGCCCTAAGCACTTTGTTTTCCAGTATACACCAGATACATAAATGCCACAGACACATAACTGGGTGACCTTTTCAGATTGTGACTTAGCTTTGCTAAAGTCCCCAGTTAGTGGTGTCCAGAGCTCTTAAGCACACTCTTTTGCTTTGGATCACGACTTTAACCACTCAGTCTCAAGCTTGTAACTTGGACCTGCATGCCACAAGCATATGGTTAGGGACAGCTTGGTTTAGCCGCTTAGGCCTGGATTTTATTTCCTTGGGCCCTCCTATCCATTGATGCTCAAAGCCTTGGATCCCTTTTTTACTCTTGGCTAGTGCTCATGGCTTTTTTTTTTTTTTTGAACTGCTTTTTCTTGCTTCAAGAATCAATTTCATGATTTTTCAGATCATCAATAATATTTTTCGTGTTCCTCATCCTTTCAGGAGCCAATATTCATCAAATTCAAAGTACAATTTATGCACTATTCAAGCATTCATTCAGTGAACAAAAAGTATTGCCACCACACATAATTAATTATAATTTTTATTATTAAGAACTCGAAAATATAAATTACTTCTTTATTCTAAAAAAAAAATCTACTACTTTATTCATGCCTGATGATGATGAGAAAAATAAATTATAGCTTAATTGGAAATAAAATCAAAATAGACATACTAATTACTACTACTATATATCTCCTAAGGTAAATCTACTAAAATAAAAACATTATCACTAAGTTAAAGCAGAAAAATTGGAACTCAGCAACCTGTTGTTTTGAGGAGTAGGTGTTCCTCTAATATGTGTGGTGCTTTTTCATGGATTAATCTTTTGGCGCTTTAGCTCCCTTAGATCACGCCCTTGCTCCTCCTGTTCTCTTAGGTGCCATGATCTTAATGAGTTTTAGCTCAGTGATCATGGCAAATCACACCAAACTTAGAGGTTTGCTTGTCCTCAAGCAAAAGAAAGGAAAGGAGAGGAGTAGAAGGAAAGGCATTTTCAAATAAAGATAAGATGAGTTGAAAAAGATATGAGAAGAAATTAAAAATATTTGAAAAAGAATTGGATTGGAAA